>NW_026608878.1:0-49807 GCF_029499605.1 Hyla sarda | reverse complement strand
TTAATGCTTATGAAGAAATATAAAATCTCATCCCTTCCCCAATATCGCGCCACACCTCCCCTACCCCTTAATTCCCTGGTTGAACGTGATGGACATATGTCTTTTTTTCGACCGTACTAACTATGTAACTATGTAACATAACATGGGGGGGGGGGGTCCTCCTGGGCTGTTCACACAGGTGTGTCATTGCTGTACATTGACCATGCATTGCTTCTGTGGTATTGCAAAGGCAAAGACAAATGCTTCCAGCCATCCATTGCACTAATGGATTGGTCATCAGCTGGCTGTCTATGTCCCGCATCAATATAGACCAAAGTACAGAGGGTTAGGCTATGCTATTGTGCACCTACCTGATGCATCAGAAGGTGCGAGGGCCCTTGCTAAATTCTGTGCAACAGACTTTGAGATCTATACTTTAGACTGTAATCTAAACCTGCTCCAACATGGACAGACATTCTGGCCTACTTTCAGCCGATGCGACTTGTCTGGTCGCTGAACAGTCCGCTTTTTATGTATTCAGCACCTATGTATAATGTTGTAAAAATGCTCTAGAAGCTAAAGTCGCAGAAATGTCACACATATTTGGCCTGCAACTTTCCTGGTGCGAACAAATTCAGACAGGAAAAATCAGTATAAATCCTTTAGAAAATTATCCCCCAGTGTCTCCATCTGCTGGCGGTATTGAATAAGCATTGCTGCACTGATGGGGTATGGCAATTAGACGAAAAAAAAAGACGAAAAAGAGAATAATACGCCCAGAAAAGAGGCGAAAAGGAGAAAAAACGTAAAAAAAACGTGAAAAAAAAGTAAGAGGGAAGAGAAGGAAAAAAAGGTGGAAATGGGTTTAAAAGTGATTTCTCGGCGGAGAAATATATATATATATATATATATATATATATATATATATATATATATATACGCGCACACACACACATATATATAAACGTATTCTCCGTTGAGATATTGCAGCCGCTGCTGTGTCCAGGCCCAGGAGGCCTTAGCACTGTGCTGTGATGTCACTCAATACCACTGACATCACTAGGTGTAAACAAACATCTCTCTTTGCTGTGTATGTGACTATGGAGCTGTTTGGTGATGTCGTCTATTATGGCCTTCATAGAAGCAACAGGAGATTGTTGCATCCATCTAGAACCCTCAGAACTACAGTGCTATGATGTCACTCACTTCCACAGGCCTTGCAGAGTGTAAAACAACAACAACCCAGCTTTGTTGTGTATGTAACCATAGGGGATTTGTGATGTCACCTAGAACCTTCACAGCAGCGGACAGCTTTATGAGGAGCATCAGCACTGCTCTGCCTGAGCAGAACCATCACCGCCATAGGTTGTCAAATAACCCGGATTTAACCCACACAGGTAAGGTCCAATGGGTTGCAGCATGTCCTCTATGCTTACAGCTTCCCGTGGGTGTTGTTTGATACCGTTTGGGGGACAGCCAAGGAGGCATCTGCAGGCAACAAAGGTAGGTGTGTGCTTGTGTGTGTGTTTCCTATGCAGATCCTAAGCCCAGTGTCACATGCAAGTAGGAGGAGTAAGAAGGGTTCCTGGCAAATCCGGGTTATGGATTGCAATTTAAAAAGGCCCCGTGGGGAGTGCAATGGGCCCCCTGTCTTGCTGCTTAGCAATAATGGTATGGGTTTAGGTTCTGCTGTGTGTACTGGTGTTGACTGCCCCCCAGCCCAGAGTGTGCATGGAAAATTGTCTGGCAGCCTCCCTGACAGCCAAGCAGTGATAGTGCCCATGAAGGGGACCTTGTTGGGCCCGCCCCTTTCACGGTTATCGCTTCTCGGCCTTTTGGCTAAGATCAAGTGTAGTATCTGTTCTTATCAGTTTAATATCTGATACGTCCCCTATCTGGGGACCCATATATTAAATGGATTTTTGAGAACGGGGGCCGATTTCGAAGCTTGCTTCCGTCGCCCTATGCATTGACCCGATATGGCAAGTATCTTCGGGTACAGTGCCACCACCCCCTTACAGGGTTAAAAAGAAAAGATTCCTACTTTCATTGCTACCTGCTTGCTGGCTAGCCAGCTAGCCAGCCCTGTGGGCCTTGCTGCTGCTGCAGCCAAAAAACAAAAGGTGCTGCTTCTGCTGCTTCTGCTTCTGCTTGTGTCTGGCCCCTGTTGGAGCGTCCAGGCACAGGACTTCTGCTGCTGCTGACTAAATGGCCTCCTTAATTGGATCATTTGAGTAGCCAGCACACCTGTGCAGTAGGGCATGACATGATAGGCAGCTGCCTTGATAGCGGGTGGGTGCTGAATGTTCCTAATTGACAAAATAAGATTAATGCTTATGAAGAAATTATAAAATCTCATCCCTTCCCCCAATATCGCGCACACCCCTACCCCTTAATTCCCTGGTTGAACGTGATGGACATATGTCTTTTTTCGACCGTACTAACTATGTAACTATGTAACATAACATGGGGGGGGGGGGTCTCCTGGCTGTTCACACAGGTGTGTCATTGCTGTACATTGACCATGCATTGCTTCTGTGGTATTGCAAAGGCAAAGACAAATGCTTCCAGCCATCCATTGCACTAATGGATTGGTCATCAGCTGGCTGTCTATGTCCCGCATCAATATAGACCCAAAGTACAGAGGGTTAGGCTATGCTATTGTGCACCTACCTGATGCATCAGAAGGTGCGAGGCCCTTGCTAAATTCTGTGCACAGACTTTGAGATCTATACTTTAGACTGTATCTAAACCTGCTCCAACATGGACTGACATTCTGGCCTACTTTCAGCCGATGCGACTTGTCTGTCGCTGAACAGTCGCTTTTTATGTATTCAGCACCTATGTATAATGTTGTAAAAATGCTCTAGAAGCTAAAGTCGCAGAAATGTCACACATATTTGGCCTGCAACTTTCTGTGCGACAAATTCAGACAGGAAAAATCAGTATAAATCCTTAGAAAATTATCCCCCAGTGTCTCCATCTGCTGGCGGTATTGAATAAGCATTGCTGCACTGATGGGGTATGCATTAGACGAAAAAAAAGAAGAAAAAGAAGAATAATACGCCCAGAAAAGAGGCGAAAAGGAGAAAAAACGTAAAAAAAACGTGAAAAAAAAGTAAGAGGAAGAGAAGGGAAAAAAAGGTGGAAATGGGTTTAAAAGTGATTTCGGCGGAGGAAATATATATATATATATATATATATATATATATATACGCGCACACACACACACATATATATAAACGTATTCTCCGTTGAGATATTGCAGCCGCTGCTGTGTCCAGGCCCAGGAGCCTTAGCACTGTGCTGTGATGTCACTCAATACCACTGACATCACTAGGTGTAAACAAACATCTCTCCTTTGCTGTGTATGTGACTATGGAGCTGTTTGGTGATGTCGTCTATTATGGCCTTCATAGAAGCAACAGGAGATTGTTGCATCCATCTAGAACCCTCAGAACTACAGTGCTATGATGTCACTCACTTCCACAGGCCTTGCAGAGTGTAAACAACAACAACCCAGCTTTGTTGTGTATGTAAACCATAGGGATTTGTGATGTCACCTAGAACCTTCACAGCAGCGACAGCTTTATGAGGAGCATCAGCACTGCTCTGCCTGAGCAGAACCATCACCGCCATAGGTTGTCAAATAACCCGGATTTAACCCACACAGGTAAGTCCAATGGGGTGCAGGCATGTCCTCTATGCTTACAGCTTCCCGTGGGTGTTGGTTTGATTACCGTTTGGGGACAGCCAAGGAGGCATCTGCAGGCAACAAAGGTAGGTGTGTGCTTGTGTGTGGTGTTTTCCTATGCAGATCCTAAGCCCAGTGTCACATGCAAGTAGGAGGAGTAAGAAGGGTTCCTGGCAAATCCGGGTTATGGATTGCATTTAAAAAGGCCCCGTGGGAGTGCAATGGGGCCCCTGTCTTGCTGCTTAGCAATAATGGTATGGGTTTAGGTTCTGCTGTGTGTACTGGTGGTTGACTGCCCCCCAGCCCAGAGTGTGCATGGAAAAATTGTCTGGCAGCCTCCCTGACAGCAAGCAGTGATAGTGCCCATGAAGGGGACCTTGTTGGGCCCGCCCCCTTTCACGGTTATCGCTTCTCGGCCTTTTTGGCTAAGATCAAGTGTAGTATCTGTTTCTTATCAGTTTAATATCTGATACGTCCCCTATCTGGGGACCATATATTAAATGGATTTTTGAGAACGGGGGCCGATTTCGAAGCTTGCTTCCGTCGCCCTATGCATTGACCCGATATGGCAGTATCTTCGGGTACAGTGCACCACCCCCTTACAGGGTTAAAAAGAAAGATTCCTACTTTCCATTGCCTACCTGCTTGCTGGCTAGCCAGCTAGCCAGCCCTGTGGGCCTTGCTGCTGCTGCAGCCAAAAAACAAAAGGTGGTGCTGCTGCTGCTTCTGCTGCTTCTGCTTCTGCTTGTGTCTGGGCCCCTGTTGGAGCGTCCAGGCACAGGACTTCTGCTGCTGCTGACTAAATGGCCTCCTTAATTGGATCATTTGAGTAGCCAGCACACCTGTGCAGGTAGGGCATGACATGATAGGCAGCTGCCTTGATAGCGGGTGGGTGCTGAATGTTCCCTAATTGACAAAATAAGATTAATGCTTATGAAGAAATATAAAATCTCATCCCCTTCCCCAATATCGCGCCACACCCCCTACCCCTTAATTCCCTGGTTGAACGTGATGGACATATGTCTTTTTTCGACCGTACTAACTATGTAACTATGTAACATAACATGGGGGGGGGGGGTCTCCTGGCTGTTCACACAGGTGTGTCATTGCTGTACATTGACCATGCATTGCTTCTGTGGTATTGCAAAGGCAAAGACAAATGCTTCCAGCCATCCATTGGCACTAATGGATTGGTCATCAGCTGGCTGTCTATGTCCCCGCATCAATATAGACCAAAGTACAGAGGGTTAGGCTATGCTATTGTGCACCTACCTGATGCATCAGAAGGTGCGAGGCCCTTGCTAAATTCTGTGCACAGACTTTGAGATCTATACTTTAGACTGTATCTAAACCTGCTCCAACATGGACTGACATTCTGGCCTACTTTCAGCCGATGCGACTTGTCTGTCGCTGAACAGTCGCTTTTTATGTATTCAGCACCTATGTATAATGTTGTAAAAATGCTCTAGAAGCTAAAGTCGCAGAAATGTCACACATATTTGGCCTGCAACTTTCTGTGCGACAAATTCAGACAGGAAAAATCAGTATAAAATCCTTAGAAAATTATCCCCCAGTGTCTCCATCTGCTGGCGGTATTGAATAAGCATTGCTGCACTGATGGGGTATGCATTAGACGAAAAAAAAGAAGAAAAAGAAGAATAATACGCCCAGAAAAGAGGCGAAAAGGGAGAAAAACGTAAAAAAACGTGAAAAAAAAGTAAGAGGAAGAGAAGGGAAAAAAAGGTGGAAATGGGTTTAAAAGTGATTTCGGCGGAGAAATATATATATATATATATATATATATATATATATATATATATACGCGCACACACACACATATATATAAACGTATTCTCCGTTGAGATATTGCAGCCGCTGCTGTGTCCAGGCCCAGGAGCCTTAGCACTGTGCTGTGATGTCACTCAATACCACTGACATCACTAGGTGTAAACAACATCTCTCCTTTGCTGTGTATGTGACTATGGAGCTGTTTGGTGATGTCGTCTATTATGGCCTTCATAGAAGCAACAGGAGATTGTTGCATCCATCTAGAACCCTCAGAACTACAGTGCTATGATGTCCACTCACTTCCACAGGCCTTGCAGAGTGTAAAACAACAACAACCCAGCTTTGTTGTGTATGTAACCATAGGGATTTGTGATGTCCACCTAGAACCTTCACAGCAGCGACAGCTTTATGAGGAGCATCAGCACTGCTCTGCCTGAGCAGAACCATCACCGCCATAGGTTGTCAAATAACCCGGATTTAACCCACACAGGTAAGTCCAATGGGGTGCAGGCATGTCCTCTATGCTTACAGCTTCCCGTGGGTGTTGGTTTGATACCGTTTGGGGACAGCCAAGGAGGCATCTGCAGGCAACAAAGGTAGGTGTGTGCTTGTGTGTGTGTTTTCCTATGCAGATCCTAAGCCCAGTGTCACATGCAAGTAGGAGGAGTAAGAAGGGTTCCTGGCAAATCCGGGTTTATGGATTGCATTTAAAAAAGGCCCCGTGGGAGTGCAATGGGCCCCTGTCTTGCTGCTTAGCAATAATGGTATGGGTTTAGGTTCTGCTGTGTGTACTGGTGGTTGACTGCCCCCCCAGCCCAGAGTGTGCATGGAAAATTGTCTGGCAGCCTCCCTGACAGCAAGCAGTGATAGTGCCCATGAAGGGGACCTTGTTGGGCCCCGCCCCTTTCACGGTTATCGCTTCTCGGCCTTTTGGCTAAGATCAAGTGTAGTATCTGTTCTTATCAGTTTAATATCTGATACGTCCCCTATCTGGGGACCATATATTAAATGGATTTTTGAGAACGGGGGCCGATTTCGAAGCTTGCTTCCGTCGCCCTACTGCATTGACCCGATATGGCAGTATCTTCGGGTACAGTGCACCACCCCCCTTACAGGGTTAAAAAGAAAGATTCCTACTTTCATTGCTACCTGCTTGCTGGCTAGCCAGCTAGCCAGCCCTGTGGGGCCTTGCTGCTGCTGCAGCCAAAAAACAAAAGGGTGGTGCTGCTGCTGCTTCTGCTGCTTCTGCTTCTGCTTGTGTCTGGCCCCTGTTGGAGCGTCCAGGCACAGGACTTCTGCTGCTGCTGACTAAATGGCCTCCCTTAATTGGATCATTTGAGTAGCCAGCACACCTGTGCAGGTAGGGCATGACATGATAGGCAGCTGCCTTGATAGCGGGTGGGGTGCTGAATGTTCCTAATTGACAAAATAAGATTAATGCTTATGAAGAAATATAAAATTCTCATCCCTTCCCCAATATCGCGCCACACCCCTACCCCTTAATTCCCTGGTTGAACGTGATGGACATATGTCTTTTTTCGACCGTACTAACTATGTAACTATGTAACATAACATGGGGGGGGGGGGGTCTCCTGGCTGTTCACACAGGTGTGTCATTGCTGTACATTGACCATGCATTGCTTCTGTGGTATTGCAAAGGCAAAGACAAATGCTTCCAGCCATCCATTGCACTAATGGATTGGTCATCAGCTGGCTGTCTATGTCCCGCATCAATATAGACCAAAGTACAGAGGGTTAGGCTATGCTATTGTGCACCTACCTGATGCATCAGAAGGTGCGAGGCCCTTGCTAAATTCTGTGCACAGACTTTGAGATCTATACTTTAGACTGTATCTAAACCTGCTCCAACATGGACTGACATTCTGGCCTACTTTCAGCCGATGCGACTTGTCTGTCCGCTGAACAGTCGCTTTTTATGTATTCAGCACCTATGTATAATGTTGTAAAAATGCTCTAGAAGCTAAAGTCGCAGAAATGTCACACATATTTGGCCTGCAACTTTCTGTGCGACAAATTCAGACAGGAAAAATCAGTATAAATCCTTAGAAAATTATCCCCCAGTGTCTCCATCTGCTGGCGGTATTGAATAAGCATTGCTGCACTGATGGGGTATGCATTAGACGAAAAAAAGAAGAAGAAAAGAAGAATAATACGCCCAGAAAAGAGGCGAAAAGGAGAAAAACGTAAAAAAAAACGTGAAAAAAAAAGTAAGAGGAAGAGAAGGGAAAAAAAGGTGGAAATGGGTTTAAAAGTGATTTCGGCGGAGAAATATATATATATATATATATATATATATATATATTATATATATACGCGCACACACACACATATATATAAACGTATTCTCCGTTGAGATATTGCAGCCGCTGCTGTGTCCAGGCCCAGGAGCCTTAGCACTGGTGCTGTGATGTCACTCAATACCACTGACATCACTAGGTGTAAAACAACATCTCTCCTTTGCTGTGTATGTGACTATGGAGCTGTTTGGTGATGTCGTCTATTATGGCCTTCATAGAAGCAAACAGGAGATTGTTGCATCCATCTAGAACCCTCAGAACTACAGTGCTATGATTGTCACTCACTTCCACAGGCCTTGCAGAGTGTAAACAACAACAACCCAGCTTTGTTGTGTATGTAAACCATAGGGATTTGTGATGTCACCTAGAACCTTCACAGCAGCGACAGCTTTATGAGGAGCATCAGCACTGCTCTGCCTGAGCAGAACCATCACCGCCATAGGTTGTCAAATAACCCGGATTTAACCCCACACAGGTAAGTCCAATGGGGTGCAGGCATGTCCTCTATGCTTACAGCTTCCCGTGGGTGTTGGTTTGATACCGTTTGGGGACAGCCAAGGAGGCATCTGCAGGCAACAAAGGTAGGTGTGTGCTTGTGTGTGTGTTTCCTATGCAGATCCTAAGCCCAGTGTCACATTGCAAGTAGGAGGAGTAAGAAGGGTTCCTGGCAAATCCGGGTTATGGATTGCATTTAAAAAGGCCCCGTGGGAGTGCAATGGGGCCCCTGTCTTGCTGCTTAGCAAATAATGGTATGGGTTTAGGTTCTGCTGTGTGTACTGGTGGTTGACTGCCCCCCAGCCCAGAGTGTGCATGGAAAATTGGTCCTGGCAGCCTCCCTGACAGCAAGCAGTGATAGTGCCCATGAAGGGGGACCTTGTTGGGCCCGCCCCCTTTCACGGTTATCGCTTCTCGGCCTTTTGGCTAAGATCAAGTGTAGTATCTGTTCTTATCAGTTTAATATCTGATACGTCCCCTATCTGGGGACCATATATTAAATGGATTTTTGAGAACGGGGGCCGATTTCGAAGCTTGCTTCCGTCGCCCTATGCATTGACCCGATATGGCAGTATCTTCGGGTACAGTGCACCACCCCCTTACAGGGTTAAAAAGAAAGATTCCTACTTTCATTGCTACCTGCTTGCTGGCTAGCCAGCTAGCCAGCCCTGTGGGCCTTGCTGCTGCTGCAGCCAAAAAACAAAAGGTGGTGCTGCTGCTGCTTCTGCTGCTTCTGCTTCTGCTTGTGTCTGGCCCCTGTTGGAGCGTCCAGGCACAGGACTTCTGCTGCTGCTGACTAAATGGCCTCCTTAATTGGATCATTTGAGTAGCCAGCACACCTGTGCAGGTAGGGCATGACATGATAGGCAGCTGCCTTGATAGCGGGTGGGTGCTGAATGTTCCTAATTGACAAAATAAGATTAATGCTTATGAAGAAATATAAAATCTCATCCCTTCCCCAATATCGCGCCACACCCCTACCCCTTAATTCCCTGGTTGAACGTGATGGACATATGTCTTTTTTCGACCGTACTAACTATGTAACTATGTAACATAACATGGGGGGGGGGGGGGTCTCCTGGCTGTTCACACAGGTGTGTCATTGCTGTACATTGACCATGCATTGCTTCTGTGGTATTGCAAAGGCAAAGACAAATGCTTCCAGCCATCCATTGCACTAATGGATTGGTCATCAGCTGGCTGTCTATGTCCCGCATCAATATAGACCAAAGTACAGAGGGTTAGGCTATGCTATTGTGCACCTACCTGATGCATCAGAAGGTGCGAGGCCCTTGCTAAATTCTGTGCACAGACTTTGAGATCTATACTTTAGACTGTATCTAAACCTGCTCCAACATGGACTGACATTCTGGCCTACTTTCAGCCGATGCGACTTGTCTGTCGCTGAACAGTCGCTTTTTATGTATTCAGCACCTATGTATAATGTTGTAAAAATGCTCTAGAAGCTAAAGTCGCAGAAATGTCACACATATTTGGCCTGCAACTTTCTGTGCGACAAATTCAGACAGGAAAAATCAGTATAAATCCTTAGAAAATTATCCCCCAGTGTCTCCATCTGCTGGCGGTATTGAATAAGCATTGCTGCACTGATGGGGTATGCATTAGACGAAAAAAAAGAAGAAAAAGAAGAATAATACGCCCAGAAAAGAGGCGAAAAGGAGAAAAACGTAAAAAAACGTGAAAAAAAAGTAAGAGGAAGAGAAGGGAAAAAAAGGTGGAAATGGGTTTAAAAGTGATTTCGGCGGAGAAATATATATATATATATATATATATATATATATATATATATATATATATATACGCGCACACACACACATATATATAAACGTATTCTCCGTTGAGATATTGCAGCCGCTGCTGTGTCCAGGCCCAGGAGCCTTAGCACTGTGCTGTGATGTCACTCAATACCACTGACATCACTAGGTGTAAACAACATCTCTCCTTTGCTGTGTATGTGACTATGGAGCTGTTTGGTGATGTCGTCTATTATGGCCTTCATAGAAGCAACAGGAGATTGTTGCATCCATCTAGAACCCTCAGAACTACAGTGCTATGATGTCACTCACTTCCACAGGCCTTGCAGAGTGTAAACAACAACAACCCAGCTTTGTTGTGTATGTAACCATAGGGATTTGTGATGTCACCTAGAACCTTCACAGCAGCGACAGCTTTATGAGGAGCATCAGCACTGCTCTGCCTGAGCAGAACCATCACCGCCATAGGTTGTCAAATAACCCGGATTTAACCCACACAGGTAAGTCCAATGGGGTGCAGGCATGTCCTCTATGCTTACAGCTTCCCGTGGGTGTTGGTTTGATACCGTTTGGGGACAGCCAAGGAGGCATCTGCAGGCAACAAAGGTAGGTGTGTGCTTGTGTGTGTGTTTCCTATGCAGATCCTAAGCCCAGTGTCACATGCAAGTAGGAGGAGTAAGAAGGGTTCCTGGCAAATCCGGGTTATGGATTGCATTTAAAAAGGCCCCGTGGGAGTGCAATGGGCCCCTGTCTTGCTGCTTAGCAATAATGGTATGGGTTTAGGTTCTGCTGTGTGTACTGGTGGTTGACTGCCCCCCAGCCCAGAGTGTGCATGGAAAATTGTCTGGCAGCCTCCCTGACAGCAAGCAGTGATAGTGCCCATGAAGGGGACCTTGTTGGGCCCGCCCCTTTCACGGTTATCGCTTCTCGGCCTTTTGGCTAAGATCAAGTGTAGTATCTGTTCTTATCAGTTTAATATCTGATACGTCCCCTATCTGGGGACCATATATTAAATGGATTTTTGAGAACGGGGGCCGATTTCGAAGCTTGCTTCCGTCGCCCTATGCATTGACCCGATATGGCAGTATCTTCGGGTACAGTGCACCACCCCCTTACAGGGTTAAAAAGAAAGATTCCTACTTTCATTGCTACCTGCTTGCTGGCTAGCCAGCTAGCCAGCCCTGTGGGCCTTGCTGCTGCTGCAGCCAAAAAACAAAAGGTGGTGCTGCTGCTGCTTCTGCTGCTTCTGCTTCTGCTTGTGTCTGGCCCCTGTTGGAGCGTCCAGGCACAGGACTTCTGCTGCTGCTGACTAAATGGCCTCCTTAATTGGATCATTTGAGTAGCCAGCACACCTGTGCAGGTAGGGCATGACATGATAGGCAGCTGCCTTGATAGCGGGTGGGTGCTGAATGTTCCTAATTGACAAAATAAGATTAATGCTTATGAAGAAATATAAAATCTCATCCCTTCCCCAATATCGCGCCACACCCCTACCCCTTAATTCCCTGGTTGAACGTGATGGACATATGTCTTTTTTCGACCGTACTAACTATGTAACTATGTAACATAACATGGGGGGGGGGGGGTCTCCTGGCTGTTCACACAGGTGTGTCATTGCTGTACATTGACCATGCATTGCTTCTGTGGTATTGCAAAGGCAAAGACAAATGCTTCCAGCCATCCATTGCACTAATGGATTGGTCATCAGCTGGCTGTCTATGTCCCGCATCAATATAGACCAAAGTACAGAGGGTTAGGCTATGCTATTGTGCACCTACCTGATGCATCAGAAGGTGCGAGGCCCTTGCTAAATTCTGTGCACAGACTTTGAGATCTATACTTTAGACTGTATCTAAACCTGTTCCAACATGGACTGACATTCTGGCCTACTTTCAGCCGATGCGACTTGTCTGTCGCTGAACAGTCGCTTTTTATGTATTCAGCACCTATGTATAATGTTGTAAAAATGCTCTAGAAGCTAAAGTCGCAGAAATGTCACACATATTTGGCCTGCAACTTTCTGTGCGACAAATTCAGACAGGAAAAATCAGTATAAATCCTTAGAAAATTATCCCCCAGTGTCTCCATCTGCTGGCGGTATTGAATAAGCATTGCTGCACTGATGGGGTATGCATTAGACGAAAAAAAAGAAGAAAAAGAAGAATAATACGCCCAGAAAAGAGGCGAAAAGGAGAAAAACGTAAAAAAACGTGAAAAAAAAGTAAGAGGAAGAGAAGGGAAAAAAAGGTGGAAATGGGTTTAAAAGTGATTTCGGCGGAGAATATATATATATATATATATATATATATATATATATATATACGCGCACACACACACATATATATAAACGTATTCTCCGTTGAGATATTGCAGCCGCTGCTGTGTCCAGGCCCAGGAGCCTTAGCACTGTGCTGTGATGTCACTCAATACCACTGACATCACTAGGTGTAAACAACATCTCTCCTTTGCTGTGTATGTGACTATGGAGCTGTTTGGTGATGTCGTCTATTATGGCCTTCATAGAAGCAACAGGAGATTGTTGCATCCATCTAGAACCCTCAGAACTACAGTGCTATGTGTCACTCACTTCCACAGGCCTTGCAGAGTGTAAACAACAACAACCCAGCTTTGTTGTGTATGTAACCATAGGGATTTGTGATGTCACCTAGAACCTTCACAGCAGCGACAGCTTTATGAGGAGCATCAGCACTGCTCTGCCTGAGCAGAACCATCACCGCCATAGGTTGTCAAATAACCCGGATTTAACCCACACAGGTAAGTCCAATGGGGTGCAGGCATGTCCTCTATGCTTACAGCTTCCCGTGGGTGTTGGTTTGATACCGTTTGGGGACAGCCAAGGAGGCATCTGCAGGCAACAAAGGTAGGTGTGTGCTTGTGTGTGTGTTTCCTATGCAGATCCTAAGCCCAGTGTCACATGCAAGTAGGAGGAGTAAGAAGGGTTCCTGGCAAATCCGGGTTATGGATTGCATTTAAAAAGGCCCCGTGGGAGTGCAATGGGCCCCTGTCTTGCTGCTTAGCAATAATGGTATGGGTTTAGGTTCTGCTGTGTGTACTGGTGGTTGACTGCCCCCCAGCCCAGAGTGTGCATGGAAAATTGTCTGGCAGCCTCCCTGACAGCAAGCAGTGATAGTGCCCATGAAGGGGACCTTGTTGGGCCCGCCCCTTTCACGGTTATCGCTTCTCGGCCTTTTGGCTAAGATCAAGTGTAGTATCTGTTCTTATCAGTTTAATATCTGATACGTCCCCTATCTGGGGACCATATATTAAATGGATTTTTGAGAACGGGGGCCGATTTCGAAGCTTGCTTCCGTCGCCCTATGCATTGACCCGATATGGCAGTATCTTCGGGTACAGTGCACCACCCCCTTACAGGGTTAAAAAGAAAGATTCCTACTTTCATTGCTACCTGCTTGCTGGCTAGCCAGCTAGCCAGCCCTGTGGGCCTTGCTGCTGCTGCAGCCAAAAAACAAAAGGTGGTGCTGCTGCTGCTTCTGCTGCTTCTGCTTCTGCTTGTGTCTGGCCCCTGTTGGAGCGTCCAGGCACAGGACTTCTGCTGCTGCTGACTAAATGGCCTCCTTAATTGGATCATTTGAGTAGCCAGCACACCTGTGCAGGTAGGGCATGACATGATAGGCAGCTGCCTTGATAGCGGGTGGGTGCTGAATGTTCCTAATTGACAAAATAAGATTAATGCTTATGAAGAAATATAAAATCTCATCCCTTCCCCAATATCGCGCCACACCCCTACCCCTTAATTCCCTGGTTGAACGTGATGGACATATGTCTTTTTTCGACCGTACTAACTATGTAACTATGTAACATAACATGGGGGGGGGGGGGTCTCCTGGCTGTTCACACAGGTGTGTCATTGCTGTACATTGACCATGCATTGCTTCTGTGGTATTGCAAAGGCAAAGACAAATGCTTCCAGCCATCCATTGCACTAATGGATTGGTCATCAGCTGGCTGTCTATGTCCCGCATCAATATAGACCAAAGTACAGAGGGTTAGGCTATGCTATTGTGCACCTACCTGATGCATCAGAAGGTGCGAGGCCCTTGCTAAATTCTGTGCACAGACTTTGAGATCTATACTTTAGACTGTATCTAAACCTGTTCCAACATGGACTGACATTCTGGCCTACTTTCAGCCGATGCGACTTGTCTGTCGCTGAACAGTCGCTTTTTATGTATTCAGCACCTATGTATAATGTTGTAAAAATGCTCTAGAAGCTAAAGTCGCAGAAATGTCACACATATTTGGCCTGCAACTTTCTGTGCGACAAATTCAGACAGGAAAAATCAGTATAAATCCTTAGAAAATTATCCCCCAGTGTCTCCATCTGCTGGCGGTATTGAATAAGCATTGCTGCACTGATGGGGTATGCATTAGACGAAAAAAAAGAAGAAAAAGAAGAATAATACGCCCAGAAAAGAGGCGAAAAGGAGAAAAACGTAAAAAAACGTGAAAAAAAAGTAAGAGGAAGAGAAGGGAAAAAAAGGTGGAAATGGGTTTAAAAGTGATTTCGGCGGAGAAATATATATATATATATATATATATATATATATATATATATATATATATACGCGCACACACACACATATATATAAACGTATTCTCCGTTGAGATATTGCAGCCGCTGCTGTGTCCAGGCCCAGGAGCCTTAGCACTGTGCTGTGATGTCACTCAATACCACTGACATCACTAGGTGTAAACAACATCTCTCCTTTGCTGTGTATGTGACTATGGAGCTGTTTGGTGATGTCGTCTATTATGGCCTTCATAGAAGCAACAGGAGATTGTTGCATCCATCTAGAACCCTCAGAACTACAGTGCTATGATGTCACTCACTTCCACAGGCCTTGCAGAGTGTAAACAACAACAACCCAGCTTTGTTGTGTATGTAACCATAGGGATTTGTGATGTCACCTAGAACCTTCACAGCAGCGACAGCTTTATGAGGAGCATCAGCACTGCTCTGCCTGAGCAGAACCATCACCGCCATAGGTTGTCAAATAACCCGGATTTAACCCACACAGGTAAGTCCAATGGGGTGCAGGCATGTCCTCTATGCTTACAGCTTCCCGTGGGTGTTGGTTTGATACCGTTTGGGGACAGCCAAGGAGGCATCTGCAGGCAACAAAGGTAGGTGTGTGCTTGTGTGTGTGTTTCCTATGCAGATCCTAAGCCCAGTGTCACATGCAAGTAGGAGGAGTAAGAAGGGTTCCTGGCAAATCCGGGTTATGGATTGCATTTAAAAAGGCCCCGTGGGAGTGCAATGGGCCCCTGTCTTGCTGCTTAGCAATAATGGTATGGGTTTAGGTTCTGCTGTGTGTACTGGTGGTTGACTGCCCCCCAGCCCAGAGTGTGCATGGAAAATTGTCTGGCAGCCTCCCTGACAGCAAGCAGTGATAGTGCCCATGAAGGGGACCTTGTTGGGCCCGCCCCTTTCACGGTTATCGCTTCTCGGCCTTTTGGCTAAGATCAAGTGTAGTATCTGTTCTTATCAGTTTAATATCTGATACGTCCCCTATCTGGGGACCATATATTAAATGGATTTTTGAGAACGGGGGCCGATTTCGAAGCTTGCTTCCGTCGCCCTATGCATTGACCCGATATGGCAGTATCTTCGGGTACAGTGCACCACCCCCTTACAGGGTTAAAAAGAAAGATTCCTACTTTCATTGCTACCTGCTTGCTGGCTAGCCAGCTAGCCAGCCCTGTGGGCCTTGCTGCTGCTGCAGCCAAAAAACAAAAGGTGGTGCTGCTGCTGCTTCTGCTGCTTCTGCTTCTGCTTGTGTCTGGCCCCTGTTGGAGCGTCCAGGCACAGGACTTCTGCTGCTGCTGACTAAATGGCCTCCTTAATTGGATCATTTGAGTAGCCAGCACACCTGTGCAGGTAGGGCATGACATGATAGGCAGCTGCCTTGATAGCGGGTGGGTGCTGAATGTTCCTAATTGACAAAATAAGATTAATGCTTATGAAGAAATATAAAATCTCATCCCTTCCCCAATATCGCGCCACACCCCTACCCCTTAATTCCCTGGTTGAACGTGATGGACATATGTCTTTTTTCGACCGTACTAACTATGTAACTATGTAACATAACATGGGGGGGGGGGGGTCTCCTGGCTGTTCACACAGGTGTGTCATTGCTGTACATTGACCATGCATTGCTTCTGTGGTATTGCAAAGGCAAAGACAAATGCTTCCAGCCATCCATTGCACTAATGGATTGGTCATCAGCTGGCTGTCTATGTCCCGCATCAATATAGACCAAAGTACAGAGGGTTAGGCTATGCTATTGTGCACCTACCTGATGCATCAGAAGGTGCGAGGCCCTTGCTAAATTCTGTGCACAGACTTTGAGATCTATACTTTAGACTGTATCTAAACCTGCTCCAACATGGACTGACATTCTGGCCTACTTTCAGCCGATGCGACTTGTCTGTCGCTGAACAGTCGCTTTTTATGTATTCAGCACCTATGTATAATGTTGTAAAAATGCTCTAGAAGCTAAAGTCGCAGAAATGTCACACATATTTGGCCTGCAACTTTCTGTGCGACAAATTCAGACAGGAAAAATCAGTATAAATCCTTAGAAAATTATCCCCCAGTGTCTCCATCTGCTGGCGGTATTGAATAAGCATTGCTGCACTGATGGGGTATGCATTAGACGAAAAAAAAGAAGAAAAAGAAGAATAATACGCCCAGAAAAGAGGCGAAAAGGAGAAAAACGTAAAAAAACGTGAAAAAAAAGTAAGAGGAAGAGAAGGGAAAAAAAGGTGGAAATGGGTTTAAAAGTGATTTCGGCGGAGAAATATATATATATATATATATATATATATATATATATATATACGCGCACACACACACATATATATAAACGTATTCTCCGTTGAGATATTGCAGCCGCTGCTGTGTCCAGGCCCAGGAGCCTTAGCACTGTGCTGTGATGTCACTCAATACCACTGACATCACTAGGTGTAAACAACATCTCTCCTTTGCTGTGTATGTGACTATGGAGCTGTTTGGTGATGTCGTCTATTATGGCCTTCATAGAAGCAACAGGAGATTGTTGCATCCATCTAGAACCCTCAGAACTACAGTGCTATGATGTCACTCACTTCCACAGGCCTTGCAGAGTGTAAACAACAACAACCCAGCTTTGTTGTGTATGTAACCATAGGGATTTGTGATGTCACCTAGAACCTTCACAGCAGCGACAGCTTTATGAGGAGCATCAGCACTGCTCTGCCTGAGCAGAACCATCACCGCCATAGGTTGTCAAATAACCCGGATTTAACCCACACAGGTAAGTCCAATGGGGTGCAGGCATGTCCTCTATGCTTACAGCTTCCCGTGGGTGTTGGTTTGATACCGTTTGGGGACAGCCAAGGAGGCATCTGCAGGCAACAAAGGTAGGTGTGTGCTTGTGTGTGTGTTTCCTATGCAGATCCTAAGCCCAGTGTCACATGCAAGTAGGAGGAGTAAGAAGGGTTCCTGGCAAATCCGGGTTATGGATTGCATTTAAAAAGGCCCCGTGGGAGTGCAATGGGCCCCTGTCTTGCTGCTTAGCAATAATGGTATGGGTTTAGGTTCTGCTGTGTGTACTGGTGGTTGACTGCCCCCCAGCCCAGAGTGTGCATGGAAAATTGTCTGGCAGCCTCCCTGACAGCAAGCAGTGATAGTGCCCATGAAGGGGACCTTGTTGGGCCCGCCCCTTTCACGGTTATCGCTTCTCGGCCTTTTGGCTAAGATCAAGTGTAGTATCTGTTCTTATCAGTTTAATATCTGATACGTCCCCTATCTGGGGACCATATATTAAATGGATTTTTGAGAACGGGGGCCGATTTCGAAGCTTGCTTCCGTCGCCCTATGCATTGACCCGATATGGCAGTATCTTCGGGTACAGTGCACCACCCCCTTACAGGGTTAAAAAGAAAGATTCCTACTTTCATTGCTACCTGCTTGCTGGCTAGCCAGCTAGCCAGCCCTGTGGGCCTTGCTGCTGCTGCAGCCAAAAAACAAAAGGTGGTGCTGCTGCTGCTTCTGCTGCTTCTGCTTCTGCTTGTGTCTGGCCCCTGTTGGAGCGTCCAGGCACAGGACTTCTGCTGCTGCTGACTAAATGGCCTCCTTAATTGGATCATTTGAGTAGCCAGCACACCTGTGCAGGTAGGGCATGACATGATAGGCAGCTGCCTTGATAGCGGGTGGGTGCTGAATGTTCCTAATTGACAAAATAAGATTAATGCTTATGAAGAAATATAAAATCTCATCCCTTCCCCAATATCGCGCCACACCCCTACCCCTTAATTCCCTGGTTGAACGTGATGGACATATGTCTTTTTTCGACCGTACTAACTATGTAACTATGTAACATAACATGGGGGGGGGGGGGTCTCCTGGCTGTTCACACAGGTGTGTCATTGCTGTACATTGACCATGCATTGCTTCTGTGGTATTGCAAAGGCAAAGACAAATGCTTCCAGCCATCCATTGCACTAATGGATTGGTCATCAGCTGGCTGTCTATGTCCCGCATCAATATAGACCAAAGTACAGAGGGTTAGGCTATGCTATTGTGCACCTACCTGATGCATCAGAAGGTGCGAGGCCCTTGCTAAATTCTGTGCACAGACTTTGAGATCTATACTTTAGACTGTATCTAAACCTGCTCCAACATGGACTGACATTCTGGCCTACTTTCAGCCGATGCGACTTGTCTGTCGCTGAACAGTCGCTTTTTATGTATTCAGCACCTATGTATAATGTTGTAAAAATGCTCTAGAAGCTAAAGTCGCAGAAATGTCACACATATTTGGCCTGCAACTTTCTGTGCGACAAATTCAGACAGGAAAAATCAGTATAAATCCTTAGAAAATTATCCCCCAGTGTCTCCATCTGCTGGCGGTATTGAATAAGCATTGCTGCACTGATGGGGTATGCATTAGACGAAAAAAAAGAAGAAAAAGAAGAATAATACGCCCAGAAAAGAGGCGAAAAGGAGAAAAACGTAAAAAAACGTGAAAAAAAAGTAAGAGGAAGAGAAGGGAAAAAAAGGTGGAAATGGGTTTAAAAGTGATTTCGGCGGAGAAATATATATATATATATATATATATATATATATATATATATACGCGCACACACACACATATATATAAACGTATTCTCCGTTGAGATATTGCAGCCGCTGCTGTGTCCAGGCCCAGGAGCCTTAGCACTGTGCTGTGATGTCACTCAATACCACTGACATCACTAGGTGTAAACAACATCTCTCCTTTGCTGTGTATGTGACTATGGAGCTGTTTGGTGATGTCGTCTATTATGGCCTTCATAGAAGCAACAGGAGATTGTTGCATCCATCTAGAACCCTCAGAACTACAGTGCTATGATGTCACTTGTAAACAACAACAACCCAGCTTTGTTGTGTATGTAACCATAGGGATTTGTGATGTCACCTAGAACATTCACAGCAGCGACAGCTTTATGAGGAGCATCAGCACTGCTCTGCCTGAGCAGAACCATCACCGCCATAGGTTGTCAAATAACCCGGATTTAACCCACACAGGTAAGTCCCAATGGGGTGCAGGCATGTCCTCTATGCTTACAGCTTCCCGTGGGTGTTGGTTTGATACCGTTTGGGGACAGCCAAGGAGGCATCTGCAGGCAACAAAGGTAGGTGTGTGCTTGTGTGTGTGTTTCCTATGCAGATCCTAAGCCCAGTGTCACATGCAAGTAGGAGGAGTAAGAAGGGTTCCTGGCAAATCCGGGTTATGGATTGCATTTAAAAAGGCCCCGTGGGGAGTGCAATGGGCCCCTGTCTTGCTGCTTAGCAATAATGGTATGGGTTTAGGTTCTGCTGTGTGTACTGGTGGTTGACTGCCCCCCAGCCCAGAGTGTGCATGGAAAATTGTCTGGCAGCCTCCCTGACAGCAAGCAGTGATAGTGCCCATGAAGGGGACCTTTGTTGGGCCCGCCCCTTTCACGGTTATCGCTTCTCGGCCTTTTGGCTAAGATCAAGTGTAGTATCTGTTCTTATCAGTTTAATATCTGATACGTCCCCTATCTGGGGACCATATATTAAATGGATTTTTGAGAACGGGGGCCGATTTCGAAGCTTGCTTCCGTCGCCCTATGCATTGACCCGATATGGCAGTATCTTCGGGTACAGTGCACCACCCCCTTACAGGGTTAAAAAGAAAGATTCCTACTTTCATTGCTACCTGCTTGCTGGCTAGCCAGCTAGCCAGCCCTGTGGGCCTTGCTGCTGCTGCAGCCAAAAAACAAAAGGTGGTGCTGCTGCTGCTTCTGCTGCTTCTGCTTCTGCTTGTGTCTGGCCCCTGTTGGAGCGTCCAGGCACAGGACTTCTGCTGCTGCTGACTAAATGGCCTCCTTAATTGGATCATTTGAGTAGCCAGCACACCTGTGCAGGTAGGGCATGACATGATAGGCAGCTGCCTTGATAGCGGGTGGGTGCTGAATGTTCCTAATTGACAAAATAAGATTAATGCTTATGAAGAAATATAAAATCTCATCCCTTCCCCAATATCGCGCCACACCCCTACCCCTTAATTCCCTGGTTGAACGTGATGGACATATGTCTTTTTTCGACCGTACTAACTATGTAACTATGTAACATAACATGGGGGGGGGGGGTCTCCTGGCTGTTCACACAGGTGTGTCATTGCTGTACATTGACCATGCATTGCTTCTGTGGTATTGCAAAGGCAAAGACAAATGCTTCCAGCCATCCATTGCACTAATGGATTGGTCATCAGCTGGCTGTCTATGTCCCGCATCAATATAGACCAAAGTACAGAGGGTTAGGCTATGCTATTGTGCACCTACCTGATGCATCAGAAGGTGCGAGGCCCTTGCTAAATTCTGTGCACAGACTTTGAGATCTATACTTTAGACTGTATCTAAACCTGCTCCAACATGGACTGACATTCTGGCCTACTTTCAGCCGATGCGACTTGTCTGTCGCTGAACAGTCGCTTTTTATGTATTCAGCACCTATGTATAATGTTGTAAAAATGCTCTAGAAGCTAAAGTCGCAGAAATGTCACACATATTTGGCCTGCAACTTTCTGTGCGACAAATTCAGACAGGAAAAATCAGTATAAATCCTTAGAAAATTATCCCCCAGTGTCTCCATCTGCTGGCGGTATTGAATAAGCATTGCTGCACTGATGGGGTATGCATTAGACGAAAAAAAAGAAGAAAAAGAAGAATAATACGCCCAGAAAAGAGGCGAAAAGGAGAAAAACGTAAAAAAACGTGAAAAAAAAGTAAGAGGAAGAGAAGGGAAAAAAAGGTGGAAATGGGTTTAAAAGTGATTTCGGCGGAGAATATATATATATATATATATATATATATATATATATATATATTACGCGCACACACACACATATATATAAACGTATTCTCCGTTGAGATATTGCAGCCGCTGCTGTGTCCAGGCCCAGGAGCCTTAGCACTGTGCTGTGATGTCACTCAATACCACTGACATCACTAGGTGTAAACAACATCTCTCCTTTGCTGTGTATGTGACTATGGAGCTGTTTGGTGATGTCGTCTATTATGGCCTTCATAGAAGCAACAGGAGATTGTTGCATCCATCTAGAACCCTCAGAACTACAGTGCTATGATGTCACTCACTTCCACAGGCCTTGCAGAGTGTAAACAACAACAACCCAGCTTTGTTGTGTATGTAACCATAGGGATTTGTGATGTCACCTAGAACCTTCACAGCAGCGACAGCTTTATGAGGAGCATCAGCACTGCTCTGCCTGAGCAGAACCATCACCGCCATAGGTTGTCAAATAACCCGGATTTAACCCACACAGGTAAGTCCAATGGGGTGCAGGCATGTCCTCTATGCTTACAGCTTCCCGTGGGTGTTGGTTTGATACCGTTTGGGGACAGCCAAGGAGGCATCTGCAGGCAACAAAGGTAGGTGTGTGCTTGTGTGTGTGTTTCCTATGCAGATCCTAAGCCCAGTGTCACATGCAAGTAGGAGGAGTAAGAAGGGTTCCTGGCAAATCCGGGTTATGGATTGCATTTAAAAAGGCCCGTGGGAGTGCAATGGGCCCCTGTCTTGCTGCTTAGCAATAATGGTATGGGTTTAGGTTCTGCTGTGTGTACTGGTGGTTGACTGCCCCCCAGCCCAGAGTGTGCATGGAAAATTGTCTGGCAGCCTCCCTGACAGCAAGCAGTGATAGTGCCCATGAAGGGGACCTTGTTGGGCCCGCCCCTTTCACGGTTATCGCTTCTCGGCCTTTTGGCTAAGATCAAGTGTAGTATCTGTTCTTATCAGTTTAATATCTGATACGTCCCCTATCTGGGGACCATATATTAAATGGATTTTTGAGAACGGGGGCCGATTTCGAAGCTTGCTTCCGTCGCCCTATGCATTGACCCGATATGGCAGTATCTTCGGGTACAGTGCACCACCCCCTTACAGGGTTAAAAAGAAAGATTCCTACTTTCATTGCTACCTGCTTGCTGGCTAGCCAGCTAGCCAGCCCTGTGGGCCTTGCTGCTGCTGCAGCCAAAAAACAAAAGGTGGTGCTGCTGCTGCTTCTGCTGCTTCTGCTTCTGCTTGTGTCTGGCCCCTGTTGGAGCGTCCAGGCACAGGACTTCTGCTGCTGCTGACTAAATGGCCTCCTTAATTGGATCATTTGAGTAGCCAGCACACCTGTGCAGGTAGGGCATGACATGATAGGCAGCTGCCTTGATAGCGGGTGGGTGCTGAATGTTCCTAATTGACAAAATAAGATTAATGCTTATGAAGAAATATAAAATCTCATCCCTTCCCCAATATCGCGCCACACCCCTACCCCTTAATTCCCTGGTTGAACGTGATGGACATATGTCTTTTTTCGACCGTACTAACTATGTAACTATGTAACATAACATGGGGGGGGGGGGTCTCCTGGCTGTTCACACAGGTGTGTCATTGCTGTACATTGACCATGCATTGCTTCTGTGGTATTGCAAAGGCAAAGACAAATGCTTCCAGCCATCCATTGCACTAATGGATTGGTCATCAGCTGGCTGTCTATGTCCCGCATCAATATAGACCAAAGTACAGAGGGTTAGGCTATGCTATTGTGCACCTACCTGATGCATCAGAAGGTGCGAGGCCCTTGCTAAATTCTGTGCACAGACTTTGAGATCTATACTTTAGACTGTATCTAAACCTGCTCCAACATGGACTGACATTCATGGCCTACTTTCAGCCGATGCGACTTGTCTGTCGCTGAACAGTCGCTTTTTATGTATTCAGCACCTATGTATAATGTTGTAAAAATGCTCTAGAAGCTAAAGTCGCAGAAATGTCACACATATTTGGCCTGCAACTTTCTGTGCGACAAATTCAGACAGGAAAAATCAGTATAAATCCTTAGAAAATTATCCCCAGTGTCTCCATCTGCTGGCGGTATTGAATAAGCATTGCTGCACTGATGGGGTATGCATTAGACGAAAAAAAAGAAGAAAAAGAAGAATAATACGCCCAGAAAGAGGCGAAAAGGAGAAAAACGTAAAAAAACGTGAAAAAAAAGTAAGAGGAAGAGAAGGGAAAAAAAGGTGGAAATGGGTTTAAAAGTGATTTCGGCGGAGAAATATATATATATATATATATATATATATTATATATATATATACGCGCACACACACACATATATATAAACGTATTCTCCGTTGAGATATTGCAGCCGCTGCTGTGTCCAGGCCCAGGAGCCTTAGCACTGTGCTGTGATGTCACTCAATACCACTGACATCACTAGGTGTAAACAACATCTCTCCTTTGCTGTGTATGTGACTATGGAGCTGTTTGGTGATGTCGTCTATTATGGCCTTCATAGAAGCAACAGGAGATTGTTGCATCCATCTAGAACCCTCAGAACTACAGTGCTATGATGGTCACTCACTTCCACAGGCCTTGCAGAGTGTAAACAACAACAACCAGCTTTGTTGTGTATGTAACCATAGGGATTTGTGATGTCACCTAGAACCTTCACAGCAGCGACAGCTTTATGAGGAGCATCAGCACTGCTCTGCCTGAGCAGAACCATCACCGCCATAGGTTGTCAAATAACCCGGATTTAACCCACACAGGTAAGTCCAATGGGGTGCAGGCATGTCCTCTATGCTTACAGCTTCCCGTGGGTGTTGGTTTGATACCGTTTGGGGACAGCCAAGGAGGCATCTGCAGGCAACAAAGGTAGGTGTGTGCTTGTGTGTGTGTTTCCTATGCAGATCCTAAGCCCAGTGTCACATGCAAGTAGGAAGGAGTAAGAAGGGTTCCTGGCAAATCCGGGTTATGGATTGCATTTAAAAAGGCCCCGTGGGAGTGCAATGGGCCCCTGTCTTGCTGCTTAGCAATAATGGTATGGGTTTAGGTTCTGCTGTGTGTACTGGTGGTTGACTGCCCCCCAGCCCAGAGTGTGCATGGAAAATTGTCTGGCAGCCTCCCTGACAGCAAGCAGTGATAGTGCCCATGAAGGGGACCTTGTTGGGCCCGCCCCTTTCACGGTTATCGCTTCTCGGCCTTTTGGCTAAGATCAAGTGTAGTATCTGTTCTTATCAGTTTAATATCTGATACGTCCCCTATCTGGGGGACCATATATTAAATGGATTTTGAGAACGGGGGGCCGATTTCGAAGCTTGCTTCCGTCGCCCTATGCATTGACCCGATATGGCAGTATCTTCGGGTACAGTGCACCACCCCCTTACAGGGTTAAAAAGAAAGATTCCTACTTTCATTGCTACCTGCTTGCTGGCTAGCCAGCTAGCCAGCCCTGTGGGCCTTGCTGCTGCTGCAGCCAAAAAACAAAAGGTGGTGCTGCTGCTGCTTCTGCTGCTTCTGCTTCTGCTTGTGTCTGGCCCCTGTTGGAGCGTCCAGGCACAGGACTTCTGCTGCTGCTGACTAAATGGCCTCCTTAATTGGATCATTTGAGTAGCCAGCACACCTGTGCAGGTAGGGCATGACATGATAGGCAGCTGCCTTGATAGCGGGTGGGTGCTGAATGTTCCTAATTGACAAAATAAGATTAATGCTTATGAAGAAATATAAAATCTCATCCCTTCCCCAATATCGCGCCACACCCCTACCCCTTAATTCCCTGGTTGAACGTGATGGACATATGTCTTTTTTCGACCGTACTAACTATGTAACTATGTAACATAACATGGGGGGGGGGGTCTCCTGGCTGTTCACACAGGTGTGTCATTGCTGTACATTGACCATGCATTGCTTCTGTGGGTATTGCAAAGGCAAAGACAAATGCTTCCAGCCATCCATTGCACTAATGGATTGGTCATCAGCTGGCTGTCTATGTCCCGCATCAATATAGACCAAAGTACAGAGGGTTAGGCTATGCTATTGTGCACCCTACCTGATGCATCAGAAGGTGCGAGGCCCTTGCTAAATTCTGTGCACAGAACTTTGAGATCTATACTTTAGACTGTATCTAAAACCTGCTCCAACATGGACTGACATTCTGGCCTACTTTCAGCCGATGCGACTTGTCTGTCGCTGAACAGTCGCTTTTTATGTATTCAGCACCTATGTATAATGTTGTAAAAATGCTCTAGAAGCTAAAGTCGCAGAAATGTCACACATATTTGGCCTGCAACTTTCTGTGCGACAAATTCAGACAGGAAAAATCAGTATAAATCCTTAGAAAATTATCCCCCAGTGTCTCCATCTGCTGGCGGTATTGAATAAGCATTGCTGCACTGATGGGGTATGCATTAGACGAAAAAAAAGAAGAAAAAGAAGAATAATACGCCAGAAAAGAGGCGAAAAGGAGAAAAACGTAAAAAAAACGTGAAAAAAAAGTAAGAGGAAGAGAAGGGAAAAAAAGGTGGAAATGGGTTTAAAAGTGATTTCGGCGGAGAAATATATATATATATATATATATATATATATATATATATATATACGCGCACACACACACATATATATAAACGTATTCTCCGTTGAGATATTGCAGCCGCTGCTGTGTCCAGGCCCAGGAGCCTTAGCACTGTGCTGTGATGTCACTCAATACCACTGACATCACTAGGTGTAAACAACATCTCTCCTTTGCTGTGTATGTGACTATGGAGCTGTTTGGTGATGTCGTCTATTATGGCCTTCATAGAAGCAACAGGAGATTGTTGCATCCATCTAGAACCCTCAGAACTACAGTGCTATGAGTGTCACCTCACTTCCACAGGCCTTGCAGAGTGTAAACAACAACAACCCAGCTTTGTTGTGTATGTAACCATAGGGGATTTGTGATGTCACCTAGGAACCTTCACAGCAGCGACAGCTTTATGAGGAGCATCAGCACTGCTCTGCCTGAGCAGAACCATCACCGCCATAGGTTGTCAAATAACCCGGATTTAACCCACACAGGTAAGTCCAATGGGGTGCAGGCATGTCCTCTATGCTTACAGCTTCCGTGGGTGTTGGTTTGATACCGTTTGGGGACAGCCAAGGAGGCATCTGCAGGCAACAAAGGTAGGTGTGTGCTTGTGTGTGTGTTTCCTATGCAGATCCTAAGCCAGTGTCACATGCAAGTAGGAGGAGTAAGAAGGGTTCCTGGCAAATCCGGGTTATGGATTGCATTTA
This sequence comes from Hyla sarda, assembly GCF_029499605.1. Lineage (NCBI taxonomy): Eukaryota > Metazoa > Chordata > Amphibia > Anura > Hylidae > Hyla > Hyla sarda. Next base: position 23,107 of record NW_026608878.1, on the reverse strand, counting down.
AAAAGGCCCCGTGGGAGTGCAATGGGCCCCTGTCTTGCTGCTTAGCAATAATGGTATGGGTTTAGGTTCTGCTGTGTGTACTGGTGGTTGACTGCCCCCCAGCCCAGAGTGTGCATGGAAAATTGTCTGGGCAGCCTCCCTGACAGCAAGCAGTGATAGTGCCCATGAAGGGGACCTTGTTGGGCCCGCCCCTTTCACGGTTATCGCTTCTCGGCCTTTTGGCTAAGATCAAGTGTAGTATCTGTTCTTATCAGTTTAATATCTGATACGTCCCCTATCTGGGGACCATATATTAAATGGATTTTTGAGAACGGGGGCCGATTTCGAAGCTTGCTTCCGTCGCCCTATGCATTGACCCGATATGGCAGTATCTTCGGGTACAGTGCACCACCCCCTTACAGGGGTTAAAAAGAAAGATTCCTACTTTCATTGCTACCTGCTTGCTGGCTAGCCAGCTAGCCAGCCCTGTGGGCCTTGCTGCTGCTGCAGCCAAAAAAACAAAAGGTGGTGCTGCTGCTGCTTCTGCTGCTTCTGCTTCTGCTTGTGTCTGGCCCCTGTTGGAGCGTCCAGGCACAGGACTTCTGCTGCTGCTGACTAAATGGCCTCCTTATTGGATCATTTGAGTAGCCAGCACACCCTGTGCAGGTAGGGCATGACATGATAGGCAGCTGCCTTGATAGCGGGTGGGTGCTGAATGTTCCTAATTGACAAAATAAGATTAATGCTTATGAAGAAATATAAAATCTCATCCCTTCCCCAATATCGCGCCACAACCCCTACCCCTTAATTCCCTGGTTTGAACGTGATGGACATATGTTCTTTTTTCGACCGTACTAACTATGTAACTATGTAACATAACATGGGGGGGGGGGTCTCCTGGCTGTTCACACAGGTGTGTCATTGCTGTACATTGACCATGCATTGCTTCTGTGGTATTGCAAAGGCAAAGACAAATGCTTCCAGCCATCCATTGCACTAATGGATTGGTCATCAGCTGGCTGTCTATGTCCCGCATCAATATAGACCAAAGTACAGAGGGTTAGGCTATGCTATTGTGCACCTACCTGATGCATCAGAAGGTGCGAGGCCCTTGCTAAATTCTGTGCACAGACTTTGAGATCTATACTTTAGACTGTATCTAAACCTGCTCCAACATGGACTGACATTCTGGCCTACTTTCAGCCGATGCGACTTGTCTGTCGCTGAACAGTCGCTTTTTATGTATTCAGCACCTTTGTATAATGTTGTAAAAATGCTCTAGAAGCTAAAGTCGCAGAAATGTCACACATATTTGGCCTGCAACTTTCTGTGCGACAAATTCAGACAGGAAAAATCAGTATAAATCCTTAGAAAATTATCCCCAGTGTCTCCATCTGCTGGCGGTATTGAATAAGCATTGCTGCACTGATGGGGTATGCATTAGACGAAAAAAAAAGAAGAAAAAGAAGAATAATACGCCCAGAAAAAGAGGCGAAAAGGAGAAAAACGTAAAAAAAACGTGAAAAAAAAGTAAGAGGAAGAGAAGGGAAAAAAAGGTGGAAATGGGTTTAAAAGTGATTTCGGCGGAGAAATATATATATATATATATATATATATATATATATATATATACGCGCACACACACACATATATATAAACGTATTCTCCGTTGAGATATTGCAGCCGCTGCTGTGTCCAGGCCCAGGAGCCTTAGCACTGTGCTGTGATGTCACTCAATACCACTGACATCACTAGGTGTAAACAACATCTCTCCTTTGCTGTGTATGTGACTATGAGCCTGTTTGGTGATGTCGTCTATTATGGCCTTCATAGAAGCAACAGGAGATTGTTGCATCCATCTAGAACCCTCAGAACTACAGTGCTATGATGTCACTCACTTCCACAGGCCTTGCAGAGTGTAAACAACAACAACCCAGCTTTGTTGTGTATGTAACCATAGGGATTTGTGATGTCACCTAGAACCTTCACAGCAGCGACAGCTTTATAGAGGAGCATCAGCACTGCTCTGCCTGAGCAGAACCATCACCGCCATAGGTTGTCAAATAACCCGGATTTAACCCACACAGGTAAGTCCAATGGGGTGCAGGCATGTCCTCTATGCTTTACAGCTTCCCGTGGGTGTTGGTTTGATACCGTTTGGGGGACAGCCAAGGAGGCATCTGCAGGCAACAAAGGTAGGTGTGTGCTTGGTGTGTGTGTTTCCTATGCAGATCCTAAGCCCAGTGTCACATGCAAGTAGGAGGAGTAAGAAGGGTTCCTGGCAAATCCGGTTATGGATTGCATTTAAAAAGGCCCCGTGGGAGTGCAATGGGCCCCTGTCTTGCTGCTTAGCAATAATGGTATGGGTTTAGGTTCTGCTGTGTGTACTGGTGGTTGACTGCCCCCCAGCCCAGAGTGTGCATGGAAAATTGTCTGGCAGCCTCCCTGACAGCAAGCAGTGATAGTGCCCATGAAGGGGACCTTGTTGGGCCCGCCCCTTTCACGGTTATCGCTTCTCGGCCTTTTGGCTAAGATCAAGTGTAGTATCTGTTCTTATCAGTTTAATATCTGATACGTCCCCTATCTGGGGACCATATATTAAATGGATTTTTGAGAACGGGGGCCGATTTCGAAGCTTGCTTCGTCGCCCTATGCATTGACCCGATATGGCAGTAATCTTCGGGTACAGTGTCACCACCCCCTTACAGGGTTAAAAAGAAAGATTCCTACTTTCATTGCTACCTGCTTGCTGGCTAGCCAGCTAGCCAGCCCTGTGGGCCTTGCTGCTGCTGCAGCCCAAAAAACAAAAAGGTGGTGCTGCTGCTGCTTCTGCTGCTTCTGCTTCTGCTTGTGTCTGGCCCCTGTTGGAGCGTCCAGGCACAGGACTTCTGCTGCTGCTGACTAAATGGCCTCCTTAATTGGATCATTTGAGTAGCCAGCACACCTGTGCAGGTAGGGCATGACATGATAGGCAGCTGCCTTGATAGCGGGTGGGTGCTGAATGTTCCTAATTGACAAAATAAGATTAATGCTTATGAAGAAATATAAAATCTCATCCCTTCCCCAATATCGCGCCACACCCCTACCCCTTAATTCCCTGGTTGGAACGTGATGGACATATGTCTTTTTTCGACCGTACTAACTATGTAAACTATGTAACATAACATGGGGGGGGGGGGGTCTCCTGGCTGTTCACACAGGTGTGTCATTGCTGTACATTGACCATGCATTGCTTCTGTGGTATTGCAAAGGCAAAGGACAAATGCTTCCAGCCATCCATTGCACTAATGGATTGGTCATCAGCTGGCTGTCTATGTCCCGCATCAATATAGACCAAAGTACAGAGGGTTAGGCTATGCTATTGTGCACCTACCTGATGCATCAGAAGGTGCGAGGCCCTTGCTAAATTCTGTGCACAGACTTTGAGATCTATACTTTAGACTGTATCTAAACCTGCTCCAACATGGACTGACATTCTGGCCTACTTTCAGCCGATGCGACTTGTCTGTCGCTGAACAGTCGCTTTTTATGTATTCAGCACCTATGTATAATGTTGTAAAAATGCTCTAGAAGCTAAAGTCGCAGAAATGTCACACATATTTGGCCTGCAACTTTCTGTGCGACAAATTCAGACAGGAAAAATCAGTATAAATCCTTAGAAAATTATCCCCCAGTGTCTCCATCTGCTGGCGGTATTGAATAAGCATTGCTGCACTGATGGGGTATGCATTAGACGAAAAAAAAGAAGAAAAAGAAGAATAAATACGCCCAGAAAAGAGGCGAAAAGGAGAAAAACGTAAAAAAACGTGAAAAAAAAGTAAGAGGAAGAGAAGGGAAAAAAAGGTGGAATGGGTTTAAAAGTGATTTCGGCGGAGAAATATATATATACTATATATATATATTATATATATATATATATATATACGCGCACACACACACATATATATAAACGTATTCTCCGTTGAGATATTGCAGCCGCTGCTGTGTCCAGGCCCAGGAGCCTTAGCACTGTGCTGTGATGTCACTCAATACCACTGACATCACTAGGTGTAAACAACATCTCTCCTTTGCTGTGTATGTGACTATGGAGCTGTTTGGTGATGTCGTCTATTATGGCCTTCATAGAAGCAACAGGAGATTGTTGCATCCATCTAGAACCCTCAGAACTACAGTGCTATGATGTCACTCACTTCCACAGGCCTTGCAGAGTGTAAACAACAACAACCCAGCTTTGTTGTGTATGTAACCATAGGGATTTGTGATGTCCACCTAGAACCTTCACAGCAGCGACAGCTTTATGAGGAGCATCAGCACTGCTCTGCCTGAGCAGAACCATCACCGCCATAGGTTGTCAAATAACCCGGATTTAACCCACACAGGTAAGTCCAATGGGGTGCAGGCATGTCCTCTATGCTTACAGCTTCCGTGGGTGTTGGTTTGATACCGTTTGGGGACAGCCAAGGAGGCATCTGCAGGCAACAAAGGTAGGTGTGTGCTTGTGTGTGTGTTTCCTATGCAGATCCCTAAGCCCAGTGTCACATGCAAGTAGGAGGAGTAAGAAGGGTTCCTGGCAAATCCGGGTTATGGATTGCATTTAAAAAGGCCCCGTGGGAGTGCAATGGGCCCCTGTCTTGCTGCTTAGCAATAATGGTATGGGTTTAGGTTCTGCTGTGTGTACTGGTGGTTGACTGCCCCCCAGCCCAGAGTGTGCATGGAAAATTGTCTGGCAGCCTCCCTGACAGCAAGCAGTGAATAGTGCCCATGAAGGGGACCTTGTTGGGCCCGCCCCTTTCACGGTTATCGCTTCTCGGCCTTTTGGCTAAGATCAAGTGTAGTATCTGTTCTTATCAGTTTAATATCTGATACGTCCCCTATCTGGGGGACCATATATTAAATGGATTTTTGAGAACGGGGGCCGATTTCGAAGCTTGCTTCCGTCGCCCTATGCATTGACCCGATATGGCAGTATCTTCGGGTACAGTGCACCACCCCCTTACAGGGTTAAAAAGAAAGATTCCTACTTTCATTGCTACCTGCTTGCTGGCTAGCCAGCTAGCCAGCCCTGTGGGCCTTGCTGCTGCTGCAGCCAAAAAACAAAAGGTGGTGCTGCTGCTGCTTCTGCTGCTTCTGCTTCTGCTTGTGTCTGGCCCCTGTTGGAGCGTCCAGGCACAGGACTTCTGCTGCTGCTGACTAAATGGCCTCCTTAATTGGATCATTTGAGTAGCCAGCACACCTGTGCAGGTAGGGCATGACATGATAGGCAGCTGCCTTGATAGCGGGTGGGTGCTGAATGTTCCTAATTGACAAAATAAGATTAATGCTTATGAAGAAATATAAAAATCTCATCCCTTCCCCAATATCGCGCCACACCCCTACCCCTTAATTCCCTGGTTGAACGTGATGGACATATGTCTTTTTTCGACCGTACTATGTAACTATGTAACATAACATGGGGGGGGGGGGGTCTCCTGGCTGTTCACACAGGTGTGTCATTGCTGTACATTGACCATGCATTGCTTCTGTGGTATTGCAAAGGCAAAGACAAATGCTTCCAGCCATCCATTGCACTAATGGATTGGTCATCAGCTGGCTGTCTATGTCCCGCATCAATATAGACCAAAGTACAGAGGGTTAGGCTATGCTATTGTGCACCTACCTGATGCATCAGAAGGTGCGAGGCCCTTGCTAAATTCTGTGCACAGACTTTGAGATCTATACTTTAGACTGTATCTAAACCTGCTCCAACATGGACTGACATTCTGGCCTACTTTCAGCCGATGCGACTTGTCTGTCGCTGAACAGTCGCTTTTTATGTATTCAGCACCTATGTATAATGTTGTAAAAATGCTCTAGAAGCTAAAGTCGCAGAAATGTCACACATATTTGGCCTGCAACTTTCTGTGCGACAAATTCAGACAGGAAAAATCAGTATAAATCCTTAGAAAATTATCCCCCAGTGTCTCCATCTGCTGGCGGTATTGAATAAGCATTGCTGCACTGATGGGGTATGCATTAGACGAAAAAAAAGAAGAAAAAGAAGAATAATACGCCCAGAAAAGAGGCGAAAAGGAGAAAAACGTAAAAAAACGTGAAAAAAAAGTAAGAGGAAGAGAAGGGAAAAAAAGGTGGAAATGGGTTTAAAAGTGATTTCGGCGGAGAAATATATATATATATATATATATATATATATATATATATATATATACGCACACACACACATAGATATAAACGTATTCTCCGTTGAGATATTGCAGCCGCTGCTGTGTCCAGGCCCAGGAGCCTTAGCACTGTGCTGTGATGTCACTCAATACCACTGACATCACTAGGTGTAAACAACATCTCTTCCTTTGCTGTGTATGTGACTATGGAGCTGTTTGGTGATGTCGTCTATTACGGGCCTTCATAGAAGCAACAGGAGATTGTTGCATCCATCTTGAACCCTCAGAAGCTACAGTGCTATGATGTCACTCACTTCCACAGGCTTGCAGAGTGTAAAACAACAACAACCCAGCTTTGTTGTGTATGTAACCCAAAGGGATTTGTGATGTCACCTAGAACCTTCACAGCAGCGACAGCTTTATGAGGAGCATCAGCACTGCTCTGCCTGAGCAGAACCATCACCGCCATAGGTTGTCAAATAACCCGGATTTAACCCACACAGGTAAGGTCCAATGGGGTGCAGGCATGTCCTCTATGCTTACAGCTTCCCGTGGGTGTTGGTTTGATACCGTTTGGGGACAGCCAAGGAGGCATCTGCAGGCAACAAAGGTAGGTGTGTGCTTGTGAGTGTGTTTCCTATGCAGATCCCTAAGCCCAGTGTCACATGCAAGTAGGAGGAGTAAGAAGGGTTTCCTGGCAAATTCCGGGTTATGGATTGCATTTAAAAAGGCCCCGTGGGAGTGCAATGGGCCCCTGTCTTGCTGCTTAGCAATAATGGTATGGGTTTAGGTTCTGCTGTGTGTACTGGTGGTTGACTGCCCCCCAGCCCAGAGTGGTGCATGGAAAATTGTCTGGCAGCCTCCCTGACAGCAAGCAGTGATAGTGCCCATGAAGGGGACCTTGTTGGGCCCGCCCCTTTCACACGGTTATCGCTTCTCGACCTTTTTGCTTAAGATCAAGTGTAGTATCTGTTCTTATCAGTTTAATATCTGATACGTCCCCTATCTGGGGACCATATATTAAATGGATTTTTGAGAACGGGGGGCCGATTTCGAAGCTTGCTTCCGTCGCCCTATGCATTGACCCGATATGGCAGTATCTTCGGGTACAGTGCACCACCCCCCTTACAGGGTTAAAAAGAAAGATTCCTACTTTCATTGCTACCTGCTTGCTGGCTAGCCAGCTAGCCAGCCCTGTGGGCCTTGCTGCTGCTGCAGCCAAAAAACAAAAGGTGGTGCTGCTGCTGCTTCTTCTGCTGCTTCTGCTTCTGCTTGTGTCTGGCCCCTGTTGGAGCGTCCAGGCACAGGACTTCTGCTGCTGCTGACTAAATGGCCTCCTTAATTGGATCATTTGAGTAGCCAGCACACCTGTGCAGGTAGGGCATGACATGATAGGCAGCTGCCTTGATAGCGGGTGGGTGCTGAATGTTCCTAATTGACAAAATAAGATTAATGCTTATGAAGAAATATAAAATCTCATCCCTTCCCCAATATCGCGCCACACCCCTACCCCTTAATTCCCTGGTTGAACGTGATGGACATATGTCTTTTTTCGACCGTACTAACTATGTAACTATGTAACATAACATGGGGGGGGGGTCTCCTGGCTGTTCACACAGGTGTGTCATTGCTGTACATTGACCATGCATTGCTTCTGTGGTATTGCAAAGGCAAAGACAAATGCTTCCAGCCATCCATTGCACTAATGGATTGGTCATCAGCTGGCTGTCTATGTCCCGCATCAATATAGACCAAAGTACAGAGGGTTAGGCTATGCTATTGTGCACCTACCTGATGCATCAGAAGGTGCGAGGCCCTTGCTAAATTCTGTGCACAGACTTTGAGATCTATGCTTTAGACTGTATCTAAACCTGCTCCAACATGGACTGACATTCTGCCTACTTTCAGCCGATGCGACTTGTCTGTCGCTGAACAGTCGCTTTTTATGTATTCAGCACCTATGTATAATGTTGTAAATATGCTCTAGAAGCTAAAGTCGCAGAAATGTCACACATATTTGGCCTGCAACTTTCTGTGCGACAAATTCAGACAGGAAAAATCAGTATAAATCCTTAGAAAATTATCCCCCAGTGTCTCCATCTGCTGGCGGTATTGATAAGGCATTGCTGCACTGATGGGGTATGCATTAGACGAAAAAAAAGAAGAAAAAGAAGAATAATACGCCCAGAAAAGAGGCGAAAAGGAGAAAAACGTAAAAAAACGTGAAAAAAAAGTAAGAGGAAGAGAAGGGAAAAAAGGTGGAAATGGGTTTAAAAGTGATTTCGGCGGAGAAATATATATATATATATATATATATATATATATATATATATATTATGCGCACACACACACATAGATATAAACGTATTCTCCGTTGAGATATTGCAGCCGCTGCTGTGTCCAGGCCCAGGAGCTTAGCACTGTGCTGTGATGTCACTCAATACCACTGACATCACTAGGTGTAAACAACATCTCTCCTTTGCTGTGTATGTGACTATGGAAGCTGTTTGGTGATGTCGTCTATTACGGCCTTCATAGAAGCAACAGGAGATTGTTGCATCCATCTTGAACCCTCAGACTACAGTGCTATGATGTCACTCACTTCCACAGCCTTGCAGAGTGTAAACAACAACAACCCAGCTTTGTTGTGTATGTAACCAAAGGGATTTGTGATGTCACCTAGAAACCTTCACAGCAGCGACAGCTTTATGAGGAGCATCAGCACTGCTCTGCCTGAGCAGAACCATCACCGCCATAGGTTGTCAAATAACCCGGATTTAACCCACACAGGTAAGTCCAATGGGGTGCAGGCATGTCCTCTATGCTTACAGCTTCCCGTGGGTGTTGGTTTGATACCGTTTGGGGACAGCCAAGGGAGGCATCTGCAGGCAACAAAGGTAGTGTGTGCTTGTGAGTGTGTTTCCTATGCAGATCCTAAGCCCAGTGTCACATGCAAGTAGGAGGAGTAAGAAGGGTTCCTGGCAAATCCGGGTTATGGATTGCATTTAAAAAGGCCCCGTGGGAGTGCAATGGGCCCCTGTCTTGCTGCTTAGCAATAATGGTATGGGTTTAGGTTCTGCTGTGTGTACTGGTGGTTGACTTGCCCCCCAGCCCAGAGTGTGCATGGAAAATTGTCTGGCAGCCTCCCTGACAGCAAGCAGTGATAGTGCCCATGAAGGGGACCTTGTTGGGGCCCGCCCCTTTCACGGTTATCGCTTCTCTCGCTTTTGGCTAAGATCAAGTGTAGTATCTGTTCTTATCAGTTTAATATCTGATACGTCCCCTATCTGGGGGACCATATATTAATGGATTTTTGAGAACGGGGGCCGATTTCGAAGCTTGCTTCCGTCGCCCTATGCATTGACCCGATATGCAGTATCTTCGGGTACAGTGCACCACCCCCTTACAGGGTTAAAAAGAAAGATTCCTACTTTCATTGCTACCTGCTTGGCTGGCTAGCCAGCTAGCCAGCCCTGTGGGCCTTGCTGCTGCTTCAGCCAAAAATACAAAAGGGTGGTGCTGCTGCTGCTTCTTCTGCTGCTTCTGCTTCTGCTTGTGTCTGGCCCCTGTTGGAGCGTCCAGGCACAGGACTTCTGCTGCTGCTGACTAAATGGCCTCCTTAATTGGGATCATTTGAGTAGCCAGCACACCTGTGCAGGTAGGGCATGACATGATAGGCAGCTGCCTTGATAGCGGGTGGGTGCTGAATGTTCCTAATTGACAAAATAAGATTAATGCTTATGAAGAAATATAAAATCTCATCCCTTCCCCAATATCGCGCCACACCCCTACCCCTTAATTCCCTGGTTGAACGTGATGGACATATGTCTTTTTTCGACCGTACTAACTATGTAACTATGTAACATAACATGGGGGGGGGGGTCTCCTGGCTGTTCACACAGGTGTGTCATTGCTGTACATTGACCATGCATTGCTTCTGTGGTATTGCAAAGGCAAAGACAAATGCTTCCAGCCATCCATTGCACTAATGGATTGGTCATCAGCTGGCTGTCTATGTCCCGCATCAATATAGACCAAAGTACAGAGGTGTTAGGCTATGCTATTGTGCACCTACCTGATGCATCAGAAGGTGCGAGGCCCTTGCTAAATTCTGTGCACAGACTTTGAGATCTATGCTTTAGACTGTATCTAAACCTGCTCCAACATGGACTGACATTCTGGCCTACTTTCAGCCGATGCGACTTGTCTGTCGCTGAACAGTCGCTTTTTATGTATTCAGCACCTATGTATAATGTTGTAAAAATGCTCTAGAAGCTAAAGTCGCAGAAATGTCACACATATTTGGCCTGCAACTTTCTGTGCGACAAATTCAGACAGGAAAAATCAGTATAAATCCTTAGAAAATTATCCCCCAAGGTGTCTCCATCTGCTGGCGGTATTGAATAAGCATTGCTGCACTGATGGGGTATGCATTAGACGAAAAAAAAGAAGAAAAGAAGAATAATATACGCCCAGAAAAGAGGCGAAAAGGAGAAAAACGTAAAAAAACGTGAAAAAAAAGTAAGAGGGAAGAGAAGGGAAAAAAAGGTGGAAATGGGTTTAAAAGTGATTTCGGCGGAGAAATATATATATATATATATATATATATATATATATATATATATATGCGCACACACACACATAGATATAAACGTATTCTCCGTTGAGATATTGCAGCCGCTGCTGTGTCCAGGCCCAGGAGCCTTAGCACTGTGCTGTGATGTCACTCAATACCACTGACATCACTAGGTGTAAACAACATCTCTCCTTTGCTGTGTATGTGACTATGGAGCTGTTTTGGTGATGTCGTTCTATTACGGCCTTCATAGAAGCAACAGGAGATTGTTGCATCCATCTTGAACCCTCAGAACTACAGTGCTATGATGTCACTCACTTCCACAGGCCTTGCAGAGTGTAAACAACAACAACCCAGCTTTGTTGTGTATGTAACCAAAGGGATTTGTGATGTCACCTAGAACCTTCACAGCAGCGACAGCTTTATGAGGAGCATCAGCACTGCTCTGCCTGAGCAGAACCATCACCGCCATAGGTTGTCAAATAAACCGGATTTAACCCACACAGGTAAGTCCCAATGGGGTGCAGGCATGTCCTCTATGCTTACAGCTTCCCGTGGGTGTTGGTTTGATACCGTTTGGGGACAGCCAAGGAGGCATCTGCAGGCAACAAAGGTAGGTGTGTGCTTGTGAGTGTGTTTCCTATGCAGATCCTAAGCCCAGTGTCACATGCAAGTAGGAGGAGTAAGATGGGTTCCTGGCAAATCCGGGTTATGGGATTGCATTTAAAAAGGCCCCGTGGGAGTGCAATGGGCCCCTGTCTTGCTGCTTAGCAATAATGGTATGGGTTTAGGTTCTGCTGTGTGTACTGGTGTTGACTGCCCCCCAGCCACAGAGTGTGCATGGAAAATTGTCTGGGCAGCCTCCCTGACAGCAAGCAGTGATAGTGCCCATGAAGGGGACCTTGTTGGGCCCGCCCCTTCTCACGGTTATCGCTTCTCGGCCTTTTGGCTAAGATCAAGTGTAGTATCTGTTCTTATCAGTTTAATATCTGATACGTCCCCTATCTGGGGACCATATATTAAATGGATTTTTGAGAACGGGGGCCGATTTCGAAGCTTGCTTCCGTCGCCCTATGCATTGACCCGATATGGCAGTATCTTCGGGTACAGTGCACCACCCCCTTACAGGGATTAAAAAGAAAGATTCCTACTTTCATTGCTACCTGCTTGCTGGCTAGCCAGCTAGCCAGCCCTGTGGGCCTTGCTGCTGCTGCAGCCAAAAAACAAAAGGTGGTGCTGCTGCTGCTTCTTCTGCTGCTTCTGCTTCTGCTTGTGTCTGGCCCCTGTTGGAGCGTCCAGGCACAGGACTTCTGCTGCTGCTGACTAAATGGCCTCCTTAATTGGATCATTTGAGTAGCCAGCACACCTGTGCAGGTAGGGCATGACATGATAGGGCAGCTGCCTTGATAGCGGGTGGGTGCTGAATGTTCCTAATTGACAAAATAAGATTAATGCTTATGAAGAAATATAAAATCTCATCCCTTCCCCAATATCGCGCCACACCCCTACCCCTTAATTCCCTGGTTGAACGTGATGGACATATGTCTTTTTTCGACCGTACTAACTATGTAACTATGTAACATAACATGGGGGGGGGGGGGGTCTCCTGGCTGTTCACACAGGTGTGTCATTGCTGTACATTGACCATGCATTGCTTCTGTGGTATTGCAAAGGCAAAGACAAATGCTTCCAGCCATCCATTGCACTAATAGGATTGGTCATCAGCTGGCTGTCTATGTCCCGCATCAATATAGACCAAAGTACAGAGGGTTAGGCTATGCTATTGTGCACCTACCTGATGGCATCAGAAGGTGCGAGGCCCTTGCTAAATTCTGTGCACAGACTTTGAGATCTATGCTTTAGGACTGTATCTAAACCTGCTCCAACATGGACTGACATTCTGGCCTACTTTCAGCCGATGCGACTTGTCTGTCGCTGAACAGTCGCTTTTTATGTATTCAGCACCTATGTATAATGTTGTAAAAATGCTCTAGAAGCTAAAGTCGCAGAAATGTCACACATATTTGGCCTGCAACTTTCTGTGCGACAAATTCAGACAGGAAAAATCAGTATAAATCCTTAGAAAATTATCCCCCAGTGTCTCCATCTGCTGGCGGTATTGAATAAGCATAGCTGCACTGATGGGGTATGCATTAGACGAAAAAAAAGAAGAAAAAGAAGAATAATACGCCCAGAAAAGAGGCGGAAAAGGAGAAAAACGTAAAAAAAAACGTGAAAAAAAAGTAAGAGGAAGAGAAGGGAAAAAAAGGTGGAAATGGGTTTAAAAGTGATTTCGGCGGAGAAATATATATATAATATATGATATATATATATATATATATATATATATATATGCGCACACACACACATAGATATAAACGTATTCTCCGTTGAGATATTGCAGCCGCTGCCTGTGTCCAGGCCCAGGAGCCTTAGCACTGTGCTGTGATGTCACTCAATACCACTGACATCACTAGGTGTAAACAACATCTCTCCTTTGCTGTAGTATGTGACTATGGAGCTGTTTGGTGATGTCGTCTATTACGGCCTTCATAGAAGCAACAGGAGGATTGTTGCATCCATCTTGAACCCTCAGAACTACAGTGCTATGATGTCACTCACTTCCACAGGCCTTGCAGAGTGTAAAACAACAACAACCCAGCTTTGTTGTGTATGTAACCAAAGGGATTTGTGATGTCACCTAGAACCTTCACAGCAGCGACAGCTTTATGAGGAGCATCAGCACTGCTCTGCCTGAGCAGAACCATCACCGCCATAGGTTGTCAAATAACCCCGGATTTAACCCACACAGGTAAGTCCAATGGGGTGCAGGCATGTCCTCTATGCTTACAGCTTCCCGTGGGTGTTGGTTTGATACCGTTTGGGGACAGCCAAGGAGGCATCTGCAGGCAACAAAGGTAGGTGTGTGCTTGTGAGTGTGTTTCCTATGCAGATCCTAAGCCCAGTGTCACATGCAAGTAGGAGGAGTAAGAAGGGTTCCTGGCAAATCCGGGTTATGGATTGCATTTAAAAAGGCCCCGTGGGAGTGCAATGGGCCCCTGTCTTGCTGCTTAGCAATAATGGTATGGGTTTAGGTTCTGCTGTGTGTACTGGTGGTTGACTGCCCCCAGCCCAGAGTGTGCATGGAAAATTGTCTGGCAGCCTCCCTGACAGCAAGCAGTGATAGTGCCCATGAAGGGGACCTTGTTGGGCCCGCCCCTTTCACGGTTATCGCTTCTCGGCCTTTTGGCTAAGATCAAGTGTAGTATCTGTTCTTATCAGTTTAATATCTGATACGTCCCCTATCTGGGGACCATATATTAAATGGATTTTTGAGAACGGGGGCCGATTTCGAAGCTTGCTTCCGTCGCCCCTATGCATTGACCCGATATGGCAGTATCTTCGGGTACAGTGCACCACCCCCTTACAGGGTTAAAAAGAAAGATTCCTACTTTCATTGCTACCTGCTTGCTGGCTAGCCAGCTAGCCAGCCCTGTGGGCCTTGCTGCTGCTGCTGCAGCCAAAAAACAAAAGGGTGGTGCTGCTGCTGCTTCTTCCTGCTGCTTCTGCTTCTGCTTGTGTCTGGCCCCTGTTGGAGCGTCCAGGCACAGGACTTCTGCTGCTGCTGACTAAATGGCCTCCTTAATTGGATCATTTGAGTAGCCAGCACACCTGTGCAGGTAGGGCATGACATGATAGGCAGCTGCCTTGATAGCGGGTGGGTGCTGAATGTTCCTAATTGACAAAATAAGATTAATGCTTATGAAGAAATATAAAATCTCATCCCTTCCCCAATATCGCGCCACACCCCTACCCCTTAATTCCCTGGTTGAACGTGATGGACATATGTCTTTTTCGACCGTACTAACTATGTAACTATGTAACATAACATGGGGGGGGGGGTCTCCTGGCTGTTCACACAGGTGTGTCATTGCTGTACATTGACCATGGCATTGCTTCTGTGGTATTGCAAAGGCAAAGACAAATGCTTCCAGCCATCCATTGCACTAATGGATTGGTCATCAGCTGGCTGTCTATGTCCCGCATCAATATAGACCAAAGTACAGAGGGTTAGGCTATGCTATTGTGCACCTACCTGATGCATCAGAAGGTGCGAGGCCCTTGCTAAATTCTGTGCACAGACTTTGAGATCTATGCTTTAGACTGTATCTAAACCTGCTCCAACATGGACTGACATTCTGGCCTACTTTCAGCCGATGCGACTTGTCTGTCGCTGAACAGTCGCTTTTTATGTATTCAGCACCTATGTATAATGTTGTAAAAATGCTCTAGAAGCTAAAGTCGCAGAAATGTCACACATATTTGGCCTGCAACTTTCTGTGCGACAAATTCAGACAGGAAAAATCAGTATAAATCCTTAGAAAATTATCCCCAGTGTCCTCCATCTGCTGGCGGTATTGAATAAGCATTGCTGCACTGATGGGGTATGCATTAGACGAAAAAAAAGAGAAAAAGAAGAATAATACGCCCAGAAAAGAGGCGAAAAGGAGAAAAACGTAAAAAAACGTGAAAAAAAAGTAAGAGGAAGAGAAGGGAAAAAAAGGTGGAAATGGGTTTAAAAGTGATTTCGGCGGAGAAATATATATATATATATATATATATATATATATATATATATATATATGCGCACACACACACATAGATATAAACGTATTCTCCGTTGAGATATTGCAGCCGCTGCTGTGTCCAGGCCCAGGAGCCTTAGCACTGTGCTGTGATGTCACTCAATACCACTGGACATCACTAGTGTAAACAACATCTCTCCTTTGCTGTGTATGTGACTATGGAGCTGTTTGGTGATGTCGTCTATTACGGCTTCATAGAAGCAACAGGAGATTGTTGCATCCATCTTGAACCCTCAGAACTACAGTGCTATGATGTCACTCACTTCCACAGGCCTTGCAGAGTGTAAACAACAACAACCCAGCTTTGTTGTGTATGTAACCAAAGGGATTTGTGATGTCACCTAGAACCTTCACAGCAGCGACAGCTTTATGAGGAGCATCAGCACTGCTCTGCCTGAGCAGAACCATCACCGCCATAGGTTGTCAAATAACCCGGATTTAACCCACACAGGTAAGTCCAATGGGGTGCAGGCATGTCCTCTATGCTTACAGCTTCCCGTGGGTGTTGGTTTGATACCGTTTGGGGACAGCCAAGGAGGCATCTGCAGGCAACAAAGGTAGGTGTGTGCTTGTGAGTGTGTTTCCTATGCAGATCCTAAGCCCAGTGTCACATGCAAGTAGGAGGAGTAAGAAGGGTTCCTGGCAAATCCGGGTTATGGATTGCATTTAAAAAGGCCCCGTGGGAGTGCAATGGGCCCCTGTCTTGCTGCTTAGCAATAATGGTATGGGTTTAGGTTCTGCTGTGTGTACTGGTGGTTGACTGCCCCCCAGCCCAGAGTGTGCATGGAAAATTGTCTGGCAGCCTCCCTGACAGCAAGCAGTGATAGTGCCCATGAAGGGGACCTTGTTGGGCCCGCCCCTTTCACGGTTATCGCTTCTCGGCCTTTTGGCTAAGATCAAGTGTAGTATCTGTTCTTATCAGTTTAATATCTGATACGTCCCCTATCTGGGGACCATATATTAAATGGATTTTTGAGAACGGGGGCCGATTTCGAAGCTTGCTTCCGTCGCCCTATGCATTGACCCGATATGGCAGTATCTTCGGGTACAGTGCACCACCCCCTTACAGGGTTAAAAAGAAAGATTCCTACTTTCATTGCTACCTGCTTGCTGGCTAGCCAGCTAGCCAGCCCTGTGGGCCTTGCTGCTGCTGCAGCCAAAAAACAAAAGGTGGTGCTGCTGCTGCTTCTTCTGCTGCTTCTGCTTCTGCTTGTGTCTGGCCCCTGTTGGAGCGTCCAGGCACAGGACTTCTGCTGCTGCTGACTAAATGGCCTCCTTAATTGGATCATTTGAGTAGCCAGCACACCTGTGCAGGTAGGGCATGACATGATAGGCAGCTGCCTTGATAGCGGGTGGGTGCTGAATGTTCCTAATTGACAAAATAAGATTAATGCTTATGAAGAAATATAAAATCTCATCCCTTCCCCAATATCGCACCACACCCCTACCCCTTAATTCCCTGGTTGAACGTGATGGACATATGTCTTTTTTCGACCGTACTAACTATGTAACTATGTAACATAACATGGGGGGGGGGTCTCCTGGCTGTTCACACAGGTGTGTCATTGCTGTACATTGACCATGCATTGCTTCTGTGGTATTGCAAAGGCAAAGACAAATGCTTCCAGCCATCCATTGCACTAATGGATTGGTCATCAGCTGGCTGTCTATGTCCCGCATCAATATAGACCAAAGTACAGAGGGTTAGGCTATGCTATTGTGCACCTACCTGATGCATCAGAAGGTGCGAGGCCCTTGCTAAATTCTGTGCACAGACTTTGAGATCTATGCTTTAGACTGTATCTAAACCTGCTCCAACATGGACTGACATTCTGGCCTACTTTCAGCCGATGCGACTTGTCTGTCGCTGAACAGTCGCTTTTTATGTATTCAGCACCTATGTATAATGTTGTAAAAATGCTCTAGAAGCTAAAGTCGCAGAAATGTCACACATATTTGGCCTGCAACTTTCTGTGCGACAAATTCAGACAGGAAAAATCAGTATAAATCCTTAGAAAATTATCCCCCAGTGTCTCCATCTGCTGGCGGTATTGAATAAGCATTGCTGCACTGATGGGGTATGCATTAGACGAAAAAAAAGAAGAAAAAGAAGAATAATACGCCCAGAAAAGAGGCGAAAAGGAGAAAAACGTAAAAAAACGTGAAAAAAAAGTAAGAGGAAGAGAAGGGAAAAAAAGGTGGAAATGGGTTTAAAAGTGATTTCGGCGGAGAAATATATATATATATATATATATATATATATATATATATATATATATGCGCACACACACACATAGATATAAACGTATTCTCCGTTGAGATATTGCAGCCGCTGCTGTGTCCAGGCCCAGGAGCCTTAGCACTGTGCTGTGATGTCACTCAATACCACTGACATCACTAGGTGTAAACAACATCTCTCCTTTGCTGTGTATGTGACTATGGAGCTGTTTGGTGATGTCGTCTATTACGGCCTTCATAGAAGCAACAGGAGATTGTTGCATCCATCTTGAACCCTCAGAACTACAGTGCTATGATGTCACTCACTTCCACAGGCCTTGCAGAGTGTAAACAACAACAACCCAGCTTTGTTGTGTATGTAACCAAAGGGATTTGTGATGTCACCTAGAACCTTCACAGCAGCGACAGCTTTATGAGGAGCATCAGCACTGCTCTGCCTGAGCAGAACCATCACCGCCATAGGTTGTCAAATAACCCGGATTTAACCCACACAGGTAAGTCCAATGGGGTGCAGGCATGTCCTCTATGCTTACAGCTTCCCGTGGGTGTTGGTTTGATACCGTTTGGGGACAGCCAAGGAGGCATCTGCAGGCAACAAAGGTAGGTGTGTGCTTGTGAGTGTGTTTCCTATGCAGATCCTAAGCCCAGTGTCACATGCAAGTAGGAGGAGTAAGAAGGGTTCCTGGCAAATCCGGGTTATGGATTGCATTTAAAAAGGCCCCGTGGGAGTGCAATGGGCCCCTGTCTTGCTGCTTAGCAATAATGGTATGGGTTTAGGTTCTGCTGTGTGTACTGGTGGTTGACTGCCCCCCAGCCCAGAGTGTGCATGGAAAATTGTCTGGCAGCCTCCCTGACAGCAAGCAGTGATAGTGCCCATGAAGGGGACCTTGTTGGGCCCGCCCCTTTCACGGTTATCGCTTCTCGGCCTTTTGGCTAAGATCAAGTGTAGTATCTGTTCTTATCAGTTTAATATCTGATACGTCCCCTATCTGGGGACCATATATTAAATGGATTTTTGAGAACGGGGGCCGATTTCGAAGCTTGCTTCCGTCGCCCTATGCATTGACCCGATATGGCAGTATCTTCGGGTACAGTGCACCACCCCCTTACAGGGTTAAAAAGAAAGATTCCTACTTTCATTGCTACCTGCTTGCTGGCTAGCCAGCTAGCCAGCCCTGTGGGCCTTGCTGCTGCTGCAGCCAAAAAACAAAAGGTGGTGCTGCTGCTGCTTCTTCTGCTGCTTCTGCTTCTGCTTGTGTCTGGCCCCTGTTGGAGCGTCCAGGCACAGGACTTCTGCTGCTGCTGACTAAATGGCCTCCTTAATTGGATCATTTGAGTAGCCAGCACACCTGTGCAGGTAGGGCATGACATGATAGGCAGCTGCCTTGATAGCGGGTGGGTGCTGAATGTTCCTAATTGACAAAATAAGATTAATGCTTATGAAGAAATATAAAATCTCATCCCTTCCCCAATATCGCGCCACACCCCTACCCCTTAATTCCCTGGTTGAACGTGATGGACATATGTCTTTTTTCGACCGTACTAACTATGTAACTATGTAACATAACATGGGGGGGGGGTCTCCTGGCTGTTC
The DNA here is from genome assembly GCF_029499605.1 of Hyla sarda. NCBI lineage: Eukaryota > Metazoa > Chordata > Amphibia > Anura > Hylidae > Hyla > Hyla sarda. The sequence goes on along the minus strand of NW_026608878.1, from coordinate 3,916 downwards.
ACACAGGTGTGTCATTGCTGTACATTGACCATGCATTGCTTCTGTGGTATTGCAAAGGCAAAGACAAATGCTTCCAGCCATCCATTGCACTAATGGATTGGTCATCAGCTGGCTGTCTATGTCCCGCATCAATATAGACCAAAGTACAGAGGGTTAGGCTATGCTATTGTGCACCTACCTGATGCATCAGAAGGTGCGAGGCCCTTGCTAAATTCTGTGCACAGACTTTGAGATCTATGCTTTAGACTGTATCTAAACCTGCTCCAACATGGACTGACATTCTGGCCTACTTTCAGCCGATGCGACTTGTCTGTCGCTGAACAGTCGCTTTTTATGTATTCAGCACCTATGTATAATGTTGTAAAAATGCTCTAGAAGCTAAAGTCGCAGAAATGTCACACATATTTGGCCTGCAACTTTCTGTGCGACAAATTCAGACAGGAAAAATCAGTATAAATCCTTAGAAAATTATCCCCCAGTGTCTCCATCTGCTGGCGGTATTGAATAAGCATTGCTGCACTGATGGGGTATGCATTAGACGAAAAAAAAGAAGAAAAAGAAGAATAATACGCCCAGAAAAGAGGCGAAAAGGAGAAAAACGTAAAAAAACGTGAAAAAAAAGTAAGAGGAAGAGAAGGGAAAAAAAGGTGGAAATGGGTTTAAAAGTGATTTCGGCGGAGAAATATATATATATATATATATATATATATATATATATATATATATATATATATATGCGCACACACACACATAGATATAAACGTATTCTCCGTTGAGATATTGCAGCCGCTGCTGTGTCCAGGCCCAGGAGCCTTAGCACTGTGCTGTGATGTCACTCAATACCACTGACATCACTAGGTGTAAACAACATCTCTCCTTTGCTGTGTATGTGACTATGGAGCTGTTTGGTGATGTCGTCTATTACGGCCTTCATAGAAGCAACAGGAGATTGTTGCATCCATCTTGAACCCTCAGAACTACAGTGCTATGATGTCACTCACTTCCACAGGCCTTGCAGAGTGTAAACAACAACAACCCAGCTTTGTTGTGTATGTAACCAAAGGGATTTGTGATGTCACCTAGAACCTTCACAGCAGCGACAGCTTTATGAGGAGCATCAGCACTGCTCTGCCTGAGCAGAACCATCACCGCCATAGGTTGTCAAATAACCCGGATTTAACCCACACAGGTAAGTCCAATGGGGTGCAGGCATGTCCTCTATGCTTACAGCTTCCCGTGGGTGTTGGTTTGATACCGTTTGGGGACAGCCAAGGAGGCATCTGCAGGCAACAAAGGTAGGTGTGTGCTTGTGAGTGTGTTTCCTATGCAGATCCTAAGCCCAGTGTCACATGCAAGTAGGAGGAGTAAGAAGGGTTCCTGGCAAATCCGGGTTATGGATTGCATTTAAAAAGGCCCCGTGGGAGTGCAATGGGCCCCTGTCTTGCTGCTTAGCAATAATGGTATGGGTTTAGGTTCTGCTGTGTGTACTGGTGGTTGACTGCCCCCCAGCCCAGAGTGTGCATGGAAAATTGTCTGGCAGCCTCCCTGACAGCAAGCAGTGATAGTGCCCATGAAGGGGACCTTGTTGGGCCCGCCCCTTTCACGGTTATCGCTTCTCGGCCTTTTGGCTAAGATCAGGTGTAGTTCTGCTCACTTGGTCTGGCCAGAGGGTGTCTGGGGTACCCGGCTCCTTTGCCTGGGGGGATCGTCCTTCTTAACGGAGGGACTTCACCCCCCTGCTGCTATCAGGGAGCCGGCTTAGTCCCCAGACAACGGGAGGCGATCCCCACCTACCTACTTCGGTGGGGGAGGTGTCTGGACATCATGGACATGGAGGAAGATTGCGGTTTTTCTTCGGAAGGCGTGCCGCCTTTTGCGAGACTTCGGAATGGAGTTCGTATTTCCCTGCTCGATGTCCGGAAGAAGGAAAGAGGCCTTGTCTTTGTCGTGGAAGAAGTGCTGTTTAAGTTGCTGGAAGTCAAGAGGGAGCAAATCCTATCCATGCTTGAGTTTCCCAGAAGTGGATACTACGACGTGGTGCTGGCTTCTGAAGAGGACTATGATTCATTTTGGAACATATTGCAGCAAAAGAAGGTATGTCCGGTTTTGGAAGGGGTGGAGATAGTTCCACATTTCCCACGTAGAGAACGATTGGTGACTATAAGGATGTATAGCCCATATACTTCGGAGGAGGATATCGTTACCTTTTTGTCTCGATTCTGTGACAGTGTTCTGCCTAAAGGCAAGGTATTTAATCAATATGGACTATGGACCACCAAGTGGAGGTTCCATGTGAAATTTAAAATGGCAGATGGCAAGTTAGTGATCCCCCCAGGCCGGTTTAAAATTGGTTCTGTGAACGGGGATCTGTATTTTTCTGGCATGCAAGATTTTTGCCGCAAATGTAAACAGTACGGTCACAGAAAGGAGGATTGCACGTTTTTGTGGTGTTTCAAGTGTCAAGAGGAGGGTCACGACGTGGAAAATTGTCAAAAGAAACGGAAATGCCATCTGTGTGGTGAGGAGGGCCATCTGCTTGGCTCGTGTCCTAAGAAAAAGTCTGAGAAAAATTCAGAGAAAAAGGAAGCTGTAAAAAGAAGCAGAGAGGAACCAGCTGAAGTGAAAGAACCAGAAGTGGAGCAGGTTCCAACTAGAAGACCTACAGAGCAGAAGAAGAAGAGAGAGGAGGAAGTGTATGTGCCAGTGCAGTATTTTGGTGTGCTTGGTGGTTTGTTGGAAAATTTGTCGGAAGCAGAAAGAAAAACGTTTGACAAAGATATGATGGATCTAAAGATAGGCTTGAAGAACCGGGAGGAAGAAGCTCGGGATAAAGTCTATTTTTCTTTCAAGGCAGACATGAACCGTTTTGTTGAAACGTATAAAATTCCAGGCTGGTTAGCGTCTCAAGTTAAGAAAGATATAGCAAATGGCAATATCAGTCGAGGACTGATAGACTTTCTAATGGTGTTTGCATGGAGGAAGGGGATGACCTTCTAATTTGGTTTTGCTTAATTAGAAAGTAATGTTTGGTTTTGCTATTTTATGTTGTTTCTTATTTTGTTTTTAAATGTTCTATTTTGTTTCATTAGTGTTTAAGAAAAGAAATAAAAACATGTTACCTGATGATGAACACAAAATTGAGTTCCAAATAAGATCTTGGAACTCTGAGTGAGTTCTGAGGGCTAACTTAAAAAAAAAATCTGTTCTTATCAGTTTAATATCTGATACGTCCCCTATCTGGGGACCATATATTAAATGGATTTTTGAGAACGGGGGCCGATTTCGAAGCTTGCTTCCGTCGCCCTATGCATTGACCCGATATGGCAGTATCTTCGGGTACAGTGCACCACCCCCTTACAGGGTTAAAAAGAAAGATTCCTACTTTCATTGCTACCTGCTTGCTGGCTAGCCAGCTAGCCAGCCCTGTGGGCCTTGCTGCTGCTGCAGCCAAAAAACAAAAGGTGGTGCTGCTGCTGCTTCTTCTGCTGCTTCTGCTTCTGCTTGTGTCTGGCCCCTGTTGGAGCGTCCAGGCACAGGACTTCTGCTGCTGCTGACTAAATGGCCTCCTTAATTGGATCATTTGAGTAGCCAGCACACCTGTGCAGGTAGGGCATGACATGATAGGCAGCTGCCTTGATAGCGGGTGGGTGCTGAATGTTCCTAATTGACAAAATAAGATTAATGCTTATGAAGAAATATAAAATCTCATCCCTTCCCCAATATCGCGCCACACCCCTACCCCTTAATTCCCTGGTTGAACGTGATGGACATATGTCTTTTTTCGACCGTACTAACTATGTAACTATGTAACATAACATGGGGGGGGGGTCTCCTGGCTGTTCACACAGGTGTGTCATTGCTGTACATTGACCATGCATTGCTTCTGTGGTATTGCAAAGGCAAAGACAAATGCTTC
>NW_026608877.1:15000-49832 GCF_029499605.1 Hyla sarda | reverse complement strand
ATTTACTGTAAACCTGTCTTTGTGCATGTACCCTGTGCATTCACATGGGGGGTCAAACCTCCAGCTGTTTCAAAACTACAACTCCCAGCATGTACTGACAGACCGTGCATGCTGGTAGTTGTACTTTTGCAACAGCTGGAGGCACACTGGTTGGAAAACCTTCAGTTAGGTTCTGTTACCTAACTCAGTATTTTCCAACCAGTGCGCCTCCAAATTTGCCAGATTTGTAAATTATTTCTATTTAAAAATCTTAATCCTTCCAATACTTATCAGCTGCTGTATTCTACAGAGGAAGTTATTTTCTTTTTGGATTTCTTTCCAGTCTGACCACAGTGCTCTCTGCTGACACTCTTTTTATTAGAAAAATACAAAACTTATCAAATACAAAACACAAAGCAAGCTTAACCAGCTATAACATAAATAAGAAATACTCTAGAACCAAAAACAAAACCTCATAAACAAAACCCTGCCTAACCGGCCAGCCCAGCTTTACTAAGATACTAAAATACTAAGATATTAACCCCTTCCCGCAGAATGTCATATATAAACGCCGGGTTGTGCAGTGCGTTCGCGCATCCCGACGTTTATAAATGACATTCAGTTAACCCGGCGATGCGCAGCATCGCACGGGTTAACTGGCAGAAGTCCCGCTGTTTCCAGCAGGGGACAACTTCTGCTTCACCCCCAGGACCATCCATTGATGGTCCTGGTCAGCGATCACTGTGATTGAACCCTGTGGACCAATCACAGTGATCTAGGGTGAAAGTTCAGATCCCCCACACTGACCGCCCCTGGAAGTCAGGCAGAACGGGGGACGATGGCTGCGGGGGCTCGCGGCATAGGTGGGGGAACACGCGGGGACCGGTGGCCTTACCCGAACCAGCGGTGGGACCGAGGAGCAGCGCGGGACCGGCCACGTTGACGAGCAGCGACGGGACCGGCAGGTAAGTACATGGTCCTCAGAAGCAGCAGTGAAGATCTTCACTGCTGCTTCTAGGAGTCTGAAAACTACAACTCCCAGCATGCCTAGACAGCCTTTGGCTTTCTGGGCATGCTGGGAGTTGTAGTTTTGCAACATCTGGAGGGCCCCAGTTTGGAGACCATTGTATAATGGTCTCCAATCTGTGCTCTTGCAGCTGTTGCAAAACTACAACTCCCAGCATGAACTGACTGTCCAGGAATGCTGGGAGTTTTAGTTCAGCAACATCTGGCCCTTCAGATGTTGCCGAACTACAACTCCCAGCATGCCCTTCAGCTGTCTGGGCATGCTGGGAGTTGTAGTTTTGCAACAACTGGAGACACATTGGTTGGGAAACATTGTTTCTAACTCAGTGTTTCCTAACCTGTGTGCCTCCAGCTGTTGCAAAACTATAACTCCCAGCATGCACTAGCAGACCATGCATGCTGGGAGTTGTAGTTTTGCAACATCTGGAGGGCCCCAGTTTGGAGACCATTGTATAATGGTCTCCAATCTGTGCTCTTCCAGCTGTTGCAAAACTACAACTCCCAGTATGCACTGACTGTCCAGGAATGCTGGGAGTTTTAGTTCAGCAACATCTGGCCCTTCAGATGTTGCCGATCTACAACTCCCAGCATTCCCTTCAGCTGTCTGGGCATGCTGGGAGTTGTAGTTTTGCAACAACTGGAGACACACTGGTTGGGAAACATTGTCTGTTTCTAACTCAGTGTTTCCTAACCTGTGTGCCATATACACATACCCCTACACAGCCCCCCTCCCCCAATAAGAACATCCGATACACCACTGTTTCCAAAGCAGAGCCTCCAGCTGTTGAAAAACAACAACTCCCAGTATTGCCGGACAGCCCTTGACTGTCCACGCATGCTGGGAGTTTTGCAACAGCTGGAGGCACCCTGTTTGGGAATCACTGGCGTAGAATACCCCTATGTCCACCCCTATGCAAATCCCTAATTTAGGCCTCAAATGCACATGGCGCTCTCACTTTGGAGCCCTGTCGTATTTCAAGGCAACAGTTTAGGGTCACATATGGGGTATCGCCGTACTCGGGAGAAATTGCGTTACAAGGTTTGGGGGGTATTTTCTTCTTTAACCCTTCATGAAAAGGAAATGTTGGGGTCTACACCAGAATGTTAGTGTAAAAATTTTTAATTTTTTACACTAACATGCTGATGTTGCCCTATACTTTACATTTTCACAAGAGGTAAAAGGGAAAAAAAGCCCCCCAAAATTTGTAACGCAATTTCTCCTGACTACGGAGATACTCCATATGTGGGCGCAAAGTGCTCTGGGGGCGCACAACAAGGCCCAGAAGGGAGAGCGCACCATGTACATTTGAGGTGATTTGCACAGGGGTGGCTGATTGTTACAGCGGTTTTGACAAACGCAAAAAAAAAAAAAAAACACATGTGACCCCATTTCGGAAACGACACCCCTCAGGGAATGTAGTGAGGGGTGCAGTGAGAATTTACCCCCCACAGGTGTCTGACGGATCTTTGGAACAGTGGTCCGTGAAAATGAAAACTTGTACAGCCCACTGTTCCAAAGATCTGTCAGACACCAGTGGGGGGCAAATGCTCACTGTACCCCTTTTTACGTTCCTCAAGGGGTCTAGTTTCCAAAATGGTATGCCATGTGTTTTTTTTTGCTGTCCTGGCACCATAGGGGCTTCCTAAATGCGACATGCTCCCCGAGCAAAATTTGCTCTCAAAAAGCCAAATATGACTCCTTCTCTTCTGAGCATTGTAGTTCGCCCATAGTGCACTTCAGGTCAACTTATGGGGTACCTCCATACTCAGAAGAGATGGGGTTACAAATTTTGGGGGGTATTTTCACATATTAACCCTTGCAAAAATGTGAAATTTGGGGGGAAACACACATTTTAGTGGAAAATTATATTTTTTTTTTACATTTGCAAAAGTCGTGAAACACCTGTGGGGTATTAAGGCTCACTTTATTCCTTATTACGTTCCTCAAGGGGTCTAGTTTCCAAAATGGTATGCCATGTGTTTTTCTTTTTTTGCTGTTCTGGCACCATAGGGGCTTCCTAAATGCGACATGCCCCCCGAGCAAAATTTGCTCTCAAAAAGCCAAATATGACTCCTTCTCTTCTGAGCATTGTAGTTCGCCCGTAGTGTACTTCAGGTCAACTTATGGGTTACCTCCATACTCAGAAGAGAAGGGGTTACAAATATTGGGGGGTATTTCCTGCTATTTACCCTTGGAAAAATGTGAAATTTGGGGGGAAATACACATTTTAGTGAAAAAAAATAATTATTTTTTTACATATGCAAAAGTCGTGAAACACCTGTGGGGTATTAAGGCTCACTTTATTCCTTGTTATGTTCCTCAAGGGGTCTAGTTTCCAAAATGGTATGCCATGTGAGGTTTTTTTGCTGTTCTGGCACCATAGGGGCTTCCTAAATGCGACATGCCCCCCGAGCAAAATTTGCTCTCAAAAAGCCAAATATGACTCCTTCTCTTCTGAGCATTGTAGTTCGCCCATAGTGCACTTCAGGTCAACTTATGGGGTACCTCCATACTCAGAGGAGAAGGGGTTACAAATATTGGGGGGGATTTCCTGCTATTAACCCTTGGGAAAATGTGAAATTTGGGGGGAAACACACATTTTAGTGAAAAAAAATATTTTTTTTTTACATATGCAAAAGTCCTGAAACACCTGTGGGGTATTAAGGCTCACTTTATTCCTTATTACGTTCCTCAAGGGGTTTAGTTTCCAAAATGGTATGCCATGTGTTTTTTTTTTTGCTGTTCTAGCACCATAGGGGCTTCCTAAATGCGACATGCCCCCCGAGCAAAATTTGCTCTCAAAAAGCCAAATATGACTCCTTCTCTTCTGAACATTGTAGTACGCCCGTAGTGTACTTCAGGTCAACTTATGGGTTACCTCCATACTCAGAAGAGAAGGGGTTACAAATATTGGGGGGTATTTCCTGCTATTAACCCTTGGAAAAATGTGAAATTTGGGGGGAAATACACATTTTAGTGAAAAAAAATAATTATTTTTTTACATATGCAAAAGTCGTGAAACACCTGTGGGGTATTAAGGCTCACTTTATTCCTTGTTATGTTCCTCAAGGGGTCTAGTTTCCAAAATGGTATGCCATGTGAGGTTTTTTTGCTGTTCTGGCACCATAGGGGCTTCCTAAATGCAACATGCCCCCCAAAAACCATTTCAGAAAAACATACTCTCCAAAATCCCCTTGTCGCTCTTTCCCTTCTGAGCCCTCTACTGCGCCCGCTGAACACTTTACATACACATATGATGTATGTGCTTACTCAAGAGAAATTGGGCTACAAATATAAGTATACATTTTCTCCTTTTACCCCTTGTAAAAATTCAAAAATTGGGTCTACAAGAACATGCGAGTGTAAAAAATGAAGATTGGGAATTTTCTCCTTCACTTTGCTTCTATTCCTGTGAAACACCTAAAGGGTTAAAATGATGACTGAATGTCATTTTGAATACTTTTGGGGGTGCAGTTTTTATAATGGGGTCTTTTGTGGGGTATTTCTAATATGAAGACCCTTCAAATCCACTTCAAACCTGAACTGGTCCCTGAAAAATAGTGAGTTTGAAAATTTTGGGAAAATTGGAAAATTGCTGCTGAACTTTGAAGCCCTCTGGTGTCTTCCAAAAGTAAAAACTCGTCACTTCTATGATGCAAACATAAAGTAGACATATTGTATATGTGAATAAAAAATTTTTTTATTTGTAATATAAATTTTCCTTACAAGCAGAGAGCTTCAAAGTTAGAAAAATGCAAAATATTCAAATTTTTCATCAAATTTTAGGATTTTTCACAAGGAAAGGATGCAAGTTACCACAAAAATTTACCACCATGTTAAAGTAGAATATGTCACGAAAACACAATCTCGGAATCAGAATGATAACTAAAAGCATTCCAGAGTTATTAATGTTTAAAGTGACAGTGGTCAGATGTTCAAAAAACGCTCTGGTCCTTAAGGCCAAAATGGGCTTGGTCCTGAAGGGGTTAAAATATGCCCAAAATATCTAATCAAACACTCACACGCTTACCGAAAATGAACATAAGAAAAATAAATAAATAAATAAAATAGCACAACTTGGCTTGTCAAAATATAAACATAAAAGTTATCATTACCCGACTATAACTCAAAACCATCCATACTTGGGAACACGCAACAAGAAAACTAAACAGAAAAGTAGCAAGCACACCTAAAAAAAAGAAAAATGAATAAATAAATAAAATGAAAAATAATTATTGTATGTTTTTTTACATTTTATTTTTTTTATATATTTTTTAATTTATTTTTTACATTTTTTATATTTTTTTAATCTATATATATATTTTTTTTTCTCATATATTAAAATAATAAATAAATAAATAAATAAATTTGAAAAAAAATTACAAAAAAAATGTATATTGTAATAATAATAATAATAATAATAATAATAAAAATAATCAAAATAATCATATCACACATACATTCACTTACAAAACGTCCAAAGTAACTGGATCCTCTATCCGGGACTAATGAAAATACCAAAGAAAACATAAAACAGACCAAATAACTGAAATAAACAAAATAAACCACATATCAACACAACAACTGGTCCGGCTACCATAACGCTATAACATGAAACAATATGAAACAATATAGATATAACACAATATAGGTACAAAATTACTAAATTTACTATATAAATTAAATATAAAATAAACAAAATATATGCACTACAGAAAACACCTACAAAATCAATAGAAAACCCTAGGAAAAACCCTACACTAAAACTGTACCCTCACCCACACCCCGGTCATCAGAGTTCCTACACTTCAAATTGTCCCTCACATATAGCTTCCCCTGAAAGCAGCGCCAGGCCAAGTCCCAAAACTTCTGGGGGATCCTTTTCATGTTTAAAAGGTACAACCCCACCCTCAGATCCCGACCTGGGCAGTCCCTGAGCGCCAGAGGCTTCTGGAAGTGGGTCAACAGAACCCGTTTGTCAAGGAACTGCCTTCAATGGGTCCTGATCTCCCACACTCCCAGACCCCACCGACGTATCGCCTTCAGAGTCGGGGTAGCGTAAGCCGGAAGATATCCATGGGGCGTACGGAGGTCCTTCACTTGCCCTCCTGTCTCCCATTCCTGGAAGAAAGGCCGAAACCATTCCCTGCAGTAGAGTACCCACGGAGAAGCCCTCTCTGACCAGAGGTTTGAGATGTTAGCTTTCAAGAAGGTGTTGGTTAAGAACACCACAGGGTTTACCATAGATAAACCCCCTAGTCTCCTCGTGCGGTACGTAACCTCCCTCTTGACTAGGTTCATCCTGTTTCCCCATAACAGTTGGAAAAACAGGCTGTAGATTCTAATGTAGTAAGCTTCTGGCAAGATACATACGCTGCAGATAGATAAACAAGGGGAGCAGGTACGATTTGATCAGGTGTACCCTTTCCCTGAGGGTCATAGACCAACCCTTCCATTGGTCCACCTTCTGAGCGGCATCCTGGAGCTTACCATCCCAGTTTTTGGTTGGATAATCATCCTGGCCGAATATGATGCCCAAAACTTTTGCTGACTCTTGGGGCCCGGGAAGAGTGTCCGGGAGATCAAACGTGGGATCTCCCCCTCCCAGCCAGAGACTCTCACACTTATCCCGGTTGATCTTAGACCCAGATGCCTCCGAGTAGCGGTCCACTTCCGACATCACCACATCGACCTCCTCTCGCGAGGAGACAAAAATAGTGACATCGTCAGCGTACACCACCACTCTCTGGGCGACATCCAGCTCCGCCAGACTCATCCTGACTCCCGCCAACGGCCCACAAACTACCCTCCGGACGAAGGGATCGATTGCAAACACGTATAAAAGCAGGCTCAAAGGACAACCCTGACGGACTCCGGACCCCACCTCAAAACAGCGGCCAGACCAACCGTTCACCAGTGGGAAACTCTCTGCCCCTGCATACAAGATCTTAAGCCAATTAACAAAAGTACTCGGTAAGCCATATCTCAGGAGGACGGACCAGAGGTACTCGTGGTTCACCCGATCAAACGCTTTGGCCTGATCCAGGGACAGCAAGTACCCCTTCCAGAAACCCGCTCTACTCCGCTCCACTGCCTCCCTGACACTAAGGACCGCACTTAAGGTGCTTCGGCCTGGAACAGAGCAGTGCTGAGCCCCCGAAAGGAGCCGGGGTGCAAACTTCACCAGCCGATTAAACAGTATCTTAGCCAGAAGCTTCCTGTCCGTATTGAGAAGAGCTATGGGCCTCCAATTCTCAATACGGCTGGGATCTTTACCCTTTGACAGAAGAATCAGGGCTGACCTCCTCATTGAATTCGGCAGAGTGCCCGAGGAGAGACACTCATTGAATACCTCAGTCAAGAGGGGAGCTAAAGACTCCTTAAAGGTCCTGTACCACTCGGATGTTAAGCCATCCGGACCTGGCGACTTCTTAGGGGCGAGCCCCTCGATCGCCAGTCTCACTTCCTCTTCCCTGATTTCTTCTGCCAAAACATCAAGAGAGGGGTCTACCCCTGGCTCAGGAATGGTTTCAGCCAGGAAAGCCGACATCTTGTCTTGATCTAGATCCTTCCTTCCCAAGAGGTGCGAGTAGAAGGATCTGACGACCTCCAAGATCCCTGATCTGGACCGATTCAGAGATCCTGTACTATCAATCAGTCCTGAAATGACTTTACTACTCACTGACATCTTTCAGTTTGTGTAAGGGTCGGGCGAGCGGTACTTCCCGAAATCCCTCTCAAAAACCAAAGATGCGTGCCTATCGTACTGACACCCCATCAGCAAGGATTTCACTCTGGAGATATCCTCACGGCTACCTCCAGTCGAGACAAGAAGCTCGAGTTTCCTACTCAGACCCTGATACAGGCGATACCTGTTCAGGGACCTGAGGCTCGAGAGCTGGCGGAAGAACCCCGCAACCCGCTTCTTCAATATCTCCCACCACTCTGACTTACTACTACATAGGCCCAGTAAAGGTACCTGACTCTGAAGAAAATCCTCAAAGGACTGTCTTATCTCCGCTTCCTCCAGGAGGGACAAATTCAGCTTCCAATAACCTTTTCCCATCCGGGGGGGGGGGTCTCTGAAACATTCAGGGAAAATAAAATCATACAGTGGTCGGAGAACTCCTCCTCAACCACAGACACTGCGGAAGATACGGCTTCCTCCTTTAAATAAAACCTATCTATCCTAGACCTGCGACTACCTTGATGATAGGGGAAACCCGTGTGGCCTGAGGGGCTCCAGATGTGGGCGTCCTCTAGGCGAGCTTCTCTAGCTATGCTAATCAGTGCAACACTATCGCAAGTCAGCGGACCATTGGAGCCTCTCCTATCTTGAGACCTCGTGACATTATTGAAGTCCCCTCCAAAGATCACTTGCCGACTCGTAAAAAGAAAGGGCTTAATCCTCATAAAGAGATCTTTACGGCCCCGCTTAGTTTGCGGGGCGTAGATGTTAATGAGGCGGAGCTCTTGTCCCTTCATGAAGACATCTAAGATCAGGCACCTCCCCATTTCTAACTCAATAACCCGTCTGCATTCAACAGGAGCAGTAAAAAGGACCGCCACCCCACTATACGGCTCAGCCGCAAGAGACCAGTGGGAGGGACCGCGCCTCCACTCTCTTCTGGCTTTTACCAGGGAGGCTAGATCTGACAACCTGGTCTCTTGTAAAAAGAAAATGTCAGCTTCAACACGGCCGAGAAAATCAAAGGCTGCGAATCTAGCCGTATCTGATTTTATGCTGGCACAGTTAATGGATGCCAACGTGATTGAGTTAGATGGCCTCACCCCTTAAACCTTCTTCCTCTCCTTCCCTCCACCCCCATCTGAATCGGAGGAAGACCCTATGCCTCTTTTTAAACTCAGGGATATATCCATCCTAGGATCTTTACCTCCAGCATCTGGTGTTACCTCAGCCCCTGAGGAAACTGCCCCAGAGGAAGGAGGCTCGGCACCTCCTGGAGGCCGCACTGCCTCCGGACCCTCGAGAAGAGGAGGGGAGATGGTATCCCCAAGGGCCTCATATCGATTTGAAAGGACGATCAGAGGATCAGAGACTGAGTTGTTCCTTCTATGGTCTGAGGCTACAACTGAAGAGGAGGACGGCGCACCCTTACTCTTATCCTTCTTCTTCCTCCTCTTCTTCTTTTCCTGGCCACCATTTACTGTCTGCCCCTCCTTCTCCTGCTCATCCACAGTTTCGGATTCAGAGGCATGACTGGAGGAAGGAGCATCTTGACCTTCTTCCCTACGCAGTCTCCCTATCTCCTCATCCAGTTCGGCCCCACCCAAAGCCTCAGAGTTATTCTGACCTCCTTCTGAGCCAGTGTCTGGAGTGGGACCCCGAGCCACTCCTGGCACCTGGGCATTCTCAAGGGCCCTCTACAACCTGCGCTTCTCCTCTCGCCTCCGCATAGAGGGGGTCTTATGTTTTTCCTTCACTGGCTTTGGTGCCCCCTCTCCTCCACTAGTCCCCTCCCCCGCTGGGGCAACCGTTAGGCTCTCCCCAGCCGGGGCGGTCACAGTGTTAGAGAACAAGCGTGGACACCGGCTGAACGGGTGACCTAGGTCACCACACAAGTTACACCGAATCTGCCCACAGGTGGCCGCCAGAGGACCCACCCCACAGCAGAGGGCGCATATCTGCTGAGTGCAGTTGGCACTAAAGTGGTTTGGGTAACCACACCTGTGACACAGCCTCGGCTGCCCCTGGTAGAAGATCTGAATCCTGTCGCATCCCAGAAAGGCGGCCAAAGGGATGTGGGTGACCGTGTTCCCTGAACGCCTGAGACGAGCGGAAAACGTCCAGGCCCCAGACCATATATTGTGCTCGTCAAAGTTCTTCCGGGGGACGTCCATCACCTCCCCGTACCTGCCTAGCAAGGTCATATTGTCATAACAAGAAAGTGGCTCGTTACGGGTCAAAACGGTCACTTTCTTTACCATACTCTGGCGAGATACCGCTTTTACAGCGAAATCTCGCCATCCGGGCTCGTTTTTCATCAGCTCATAATTAGACCAAAAGAGATCTAGTCCTTCCGGCCTAACAAAGCTGACGTCAAACTCGGAGGAGCCGAAGGGGTAATTCAGGTCAAAGATGTCCCCAGCCCTGAAACCCATCTGGAAAAGAAGCTCCACCACCACCACGCATCTTCGCCTTTCCAGACCAAACGGGCCACATTCCTGCGACCTACCTCCTGCCCGGGTGTCTGGAGGGACCATACGGCCTACCCATTCCTCTCTCGGAACGCTCCCAGACCATGTCTCTCCACCCAAAAAGACAGGTCCATCTCCTTTCCCTCTACCTGGAGCGTCCTTTCTCCTCTCTTTAGTGCCTCCAGGAGGCGCCGTTGCAACTTACCTTCACCAGATACAGGAGGTAAAGATCCTATTGAACCCCCAGCCGCCACACTTGCATAACTCCTGACGACCGGGGGGGGGCAGCCGGACCAGACACCGTCCCTACATCCCCGCCTAGGCCACCTGTACTGCCACAAAAGCCACTCTTATTCCTACCATCCACACCACTACTACTACTCTCATTCACACCACTACTCCTCCCATCTGCACCACTACCACTCCTCTCATTCACACCACTACCACCCCTCCTCTTCACTCCACTATCACCACTCTTATTCACTTCACTGCCACTCCTCCCAATCACTCCACTACCACTCCTCCCATCTGCACCACTACCACTCCTCTCATTCACTCCACTATCACCACTCTCATTCACACCACTACCACTCCTCCCATCCACAACACTACCACTCCTCCCATCTACACCACTACCACTGCTCCCATCTACACCACTACCACTCCACCCATCTGCACCACTACCACTCCTCCCATCTGCACCACTACCAATCCTCCCATCTGCACCACTACCACTCCTCCCATTTGCACCACTACCACTGCCACATACACCCCTCTCATCCACAGCACTACCACTCCCATCTTTCAAACACCTTGTATTAACATTGCTTTTATTGACAGTATTTTTGGGATCAGCAGCTGCTTCACCCACTACCTCTGGGCTGGCCTGGACATGCTTTAGCTTGGCCTTTTTGTACATTCTCAGGTCACCGGCGGCTGCCATTGTTGGCGACGCTGACTCCTCCTCCATTCGAGATGTTACCGCCGACATCACCTCCCGAAGCTGAGGCTGCCCCTCCGGGCGCAACTTCACCCCTCCTCGTGCCACTGATGTGCAGGGACTCCCCTCTCTCACAGGGGAGATCCCTGCAGTGTCCGCGCCAAACACTGTGCCCAACCGCACGGGCTCAGCAGCAGGTTCTGACACCTGGACGCTCCCCCCCCTCTCAGGGGAGTGCCCCGCAGCACCGACACTACTAGCAGCGCCCAGGGGACCTCCCCCCGAGCAGAAGATCTCACCACACACCTCAGGCGCCTGGACACTCCCCCCCCCCCTCTCAGGGAAGTGCCCCGCAGGGCTAGTAACATTGCCCACAATACTCGGGGAACCGCTCCCCTTGCAAACTGCCGCATAACTATTGCCCACCATTAGCCCGTCCTGCTCTTCCCTACCAGCAGGACGCGTGACTGTAGCACCTGCGGCCATGTTGGATGCACCACTGTACCCCCCGTGCTGGTCCCGTTCCACAGCAGAAGCGGGATCTGGCAGAGTGGGAGGCCCAGCAGCCTGAATCAACTTTTCAGGTGGCCCAGACTGCTGGATTGGAGAGAAAACAAACTTTATCTGCTCCTCAGCCTTTTTCTTCTTCTTCTTTTTTTTCCTCTTCCTCCCCTCAGGGCCCAGGTCCTGGCCAAAACTGCAATTTTCCAGACGGTTGGGTGACTCCTACTTCACTATGGCCCGCAGGAGCCCCCCACAGACCAGTCCACTGTCACCGCCATCACTACTGTCACTTTCCTCAGAGGTGGCTGGTAAGGCGACTTGGGCAGGGTTGATGTAATCTGCACTCGGGGTGACAGAGGTCTTAGGGGTATACGGGGTATCACACACATCCCCCTCACTCTCATCTCCCTCACTGTCGCCATCTCCCTCACCACCTTCCTCCATCTTCTCCTCCGTGACACACAAGCACTCTTCCTCCCCCTGACTATCCTCTTCCTCCTTCACAGGGGTACGCATGGTTTTATAGCGGTCTTCATTCTTTAATTTTTTTTAAACATGCCTGCACCCTCTACAATCAGCATTCGGGCTCTCACCACCTCCTGCTCCTCTGCCTTCAGCTGACACACCCTGGCAGCGAACCTTGGCCTCATGGCCTTGGCAGAGTTATCTGTTTGGTAGCGAGCAAACTTCAGGTCTTCCCTTATGATTTTCAGCTTTTTTCCCAGCTACTCATATTCTACTAGATTTGCCTGCATGCGGGAACCGAAAGTAGCTAGCGACTCCCTGGGACTCTTCACCCCCCATTGCTGGGGTTCCATAGTATCAGACACAGTCCCCGAAGACATAACCATAAGCTTCTTACCGGACGCCTTGCGGTTTCCAGCGACGGACGGGGGAGTGGGCTCCACATTACTGCGGAGCCTGCTGGATCTTCTCACCCTGTCCTGGGAATCGGCCGTAGCTCTCTCACTCCCACCCCCCGCCGTCCTAGTTCGAGGGGTGGAAGTCTGGGGCTCCATAGCAGGAGGCTCTCCCAAGGAAGCTGCCACCCTCCTGGGGAAAAGGCTGTAGGAAACACTGCTTCAATCCTCTCTCTCTGGAAAACTCTGGAAGTCAGACACACCCAACAGCTGCTGTGTTCCACAGGAAGTGCTCTCTGCTGACACCTCTGTCCATGTCAGGAACTGTCCGGAGTAGAAGAAGTTTACTATGGAGATTTGCTCCTACTCACAGAGAGCACTGTAGTCAGACCGAAAAGAACTATACAACTTCCTCTGTAGCATACGGCAGCTGATAAGTACTGTAAGGATTAAGATTTTTAAGAAGTAATTTACAAATCTGTTTAACTTTCTGGCACCAGTTGAATTAAAAAAACTAAAATAAAATAATGTTTTCCCCCGGAGTACCCCTTTTACGTAACACCTGTAAATTCTGCACTACGAATATCAGCAGCCACTGAAGAGAGGTCATCCAACAACTGAAGTCCCAAAAAAATCTGCCACTAAATCCCTCAAGCAACCGTTCAGCCCCAGTCCAGAACCATCTGACCGGACCACAGGGACCAGTGTGGAGGAGAACAGTGTCCAGGCTGTAAAATAGAAGAACACTGGAGCAGCCAGATACACTGACTCTAAGGCTGAGCCTCATACTTCTACCGAAGCTGCAGAGTTATAGGGGAACTGTAAAAATGAAAGTACTACAACCCCCAGTGTGGTCCGTCTATGCCCCCCTAAGGGTCAGGGTTGGAGGAGGCACAGGTTGAAAAGACACACTACAATGGGAGTTGTAGTACTGTAGTTGTTAAAGAAAAAAAAGATGTTTTCATCAGGTTGCCCATAGCAACCAATCAGATTGCTTCTTTCATTCTTGAGAAGACCTCTGAAAAATAAAAGAAGTAATCTGATTGGTTGCTAAGAGCAACTGGACAACATTTCCTCTCCACAGGTACATTTCCCCGATTGTCTTCATATTTAGGAGGAGAATCTACTGACAAAGTGAGTAGCCAACCATTTCTGGGCATAAAACTCTGTAAGAGACAGCAGTCTGGGGGCGTCTGTGGTGGACATGAAGGAAGGGGGGGGTCCAGGGAAATTGAGATTTGACGTCTGCAGCGAGCGCTTCTCACTGAGCGACGGGTCTCATCCCAGGTATTGCAGGGGGACCCCCCATGATCAGCTACTTATCCCATAACCCATGGATAGGGGATAAGTTAATTTTTGCCATAGTTTTCCTTTAATTGGCCAGAACACACCCAAAATCGGTCCCAGCCAAATATTGCTTTGTGTCCTGTCATTTCTCCCAGCTGTTCTTTTTCTACCTGCTTGTAAGGCATGCCTACACTCTCTAATTCCTTAAAGTGGTACTCCGCCCCTAGATATCTTATCCCCTACCTTAAGGATAGGACAAAAGATGACTGATCACTGGGACCCCCGCAATCTTCATGCAGCACCCGGCGTTCCAAATAATATATTTAGAACTCTGGGTTCTCGTGGTGCGGGTCGTGACCTCACGCCACACCCTTTCCATTTATGTCTATGGGAGGTGGTGTGATGTCACAAGAAGGTGTGGCATGATGTCACGAATCCCACCACAGGAACCAGTGATCTAAACATACTATTTAGAATTTTGGTTGCTGCATGGAGATTGCTGGGGTCCCAGCAGCAGGATCCCATTGATCAGACATCTTATCCCCTATCCTTTACATAGGGGATAGGATATCTAGAGGCGGAGTACCCCTTTAAGGGACAGTTCATGTACCCAAAAGTTCATCCTTTGCAACCGTATGACCCCTAGCAAGTTCCCTGCATGAGTCCCATTCATCAGAAAAAGGCGTGTGCATGGAACTTGCTGGGTGTTCTACGTTTGCCTCATAAACTGCACCACCCAGCACCAGTTGCCTCTCTCCGCACCGCATTATGCAGATCGTGCAGGAGAGCAGCTTTGGTCATCCATGTTTTGCTAACTCTATTTTCACACACAGAAATAAATAAATGAGCCGAACAAGTCAAAGAACAGTTTAAAAAAAAGGGGAACTTTATTTATAATTTATTAAAATGTTTGTGTAGGGGATTTTTTGTAACCTCCCATCACTCACAAAGAGCGTACAGTAACTAATACTCAGGACAGGAAAAACCTCCAGAGGGGAGGAAACCTGTAGGGAATCCATGGCTACTGTATGGCCCTTCCTCTGGGCATACTAAAGGAGGTTACCTCTAGAATTTGGGCAAATGTTTCTGTGTATGTGCATGATTCCTAGGCCTGTGCCTTCATCCAACGTCTTGCTGTAGGTCCCGAAATGCTACTCCATGTCCTGGAAATAGTGCATCTAAGATAGGGGACAAAAAAAGATAGATTATTTACATGTTTATCATAGAAATACACATGGAACTGCAATAAAGACCTTTTGGACAAAACAATGTAACACTTACCAGTCACAGTCATGTGCATGACTTTGCATTCCCGTGTCCCTACACAGTGTCCAGCAACGGCCCCTCACTGATGAACAGGACCAGTGTTATTTCTGGGGCTATGCCTTCATCCAACGTCTTGCTGTAGGTCCGGAAATGCTACTCCATGTCCTGGAGATAGTGCATCTAAGATAAGAAAAAAAAGATAGATTATTTACATGTTTATCATAGAAATACACATGGAACTGCACTAAAGACCTTTTGGACACAACAATGTAACACTTACCAGTCACAGTCATGTGTATGACTTTGCATTCCCGCGTCCCTACACAGTGTCCAGCACCGGCCCCTCACTGATGGAGAATGAACAGGAGCAGTGTTATTTCTGCTCAGTGCTGCTCTTTGGTGGACAATGGTTATGACATCACATGTGTGACACGCTGTTACCTCCTGGGAGTTCTATTTCAGTAGTGCTGCTCTCTGATTGGCTGAAAATCAAAAAAGCTTTCTAATATATTCTGTATGACTGTTATCTAAGGTTTTTGACAAATTTTATTAAAATGGCGCCACTCCCTGTGGGTGCGTTATATTTGTTTCTCCTAACCAGACATTCTGTATATGTAATATCATTTGGTGGCCCCAACAGCCTGGGCCCATAGGTTTCTTACATAGATCAATGCTACTCCGGTAGGCTCAATGAGCAGCGCTGGCCGCCGGGACGTCTGACGAGTGACGTCCCTGACGTTGCGGTCTGGAGCGAAGGATGTCACTAGCCAGACGTCCCGGCAGCCATTGATTTAAAGTGGTCATGGTCGTAGAGATTTATCAAAACCAGGGAAGAGGGAAAGTGGACCAGTTGCCCATAGCAACCAATCAGGTAGTTTCTTTCATTTTTAAAAAGGCCTCTGAAAAGTGAAAGAAGCAATCTGATTGGTTGCTATGGGCAACTGGTCCACTTGACCCTTGCACAGGTTTTCATACATCTGTCCCAATGTGTATTATTATTATCATCATCATTATTATTATTATTATTATAGGAAGTGTTTTTTCTTTGGTGTTTTTTTTCCCTCTGGCTTTTCTAATTACAAGTCATGTGATTCTTTCATCATTTGACTGAAGGATTTCTATAGAAAAAAAATAGTGAGAAAATACCCCCCAAAAATAAAAATAAAACATGCTCTCGGCATCCCACAGATTTGATAGCCTAAAAACACCATAAAAGGATGAAGAAACCCCCATTAGTGTCTGGTGTTTCATATTACCCTATTGATTCCAACCTAACATGTGCCCGCAGCGAGCATGGTGTTTTTTTATGACAAACACGCCAAGTGTAATCCCAGCTGAAATGAATGTTTTCACACTAGGTGTGAACAGGCTGCAGGCTGTGCTAGATATATTTGCATAGTTGCGGCATACAGCACGTGCAGCATTTATGTGGCGGCTTTCCGCTGGCATATATGGCTTTCTGTGCTGGTGAATGCAGCGGGCACTTACTGGTGTTTTTTTCCTAGCTGCACAGTTTTGCACCACAACCACTCCGGCTGGGACCAGGCTGACCGATCTAATGACCAAGATGCCGCAGTGAACGGCTTTCTTTCTGTGAAAGTTCTGGCGAACTACAATGCTCAGAAGAGGAGGAGCGCCATTGAGCTTTTGGAAAGAGAATTAGTTTGGAATGGTCAGGGCTATGTGCGTTTACAAAGCCCCCCCTGGTGCCAGAACAGTGGACCCCCCCACATGCGACCCCATTTTGGAAACTACACCCCTCACAGAATTTAATAAGGGGTGCAGTGAGTATTTACACCCCACAGATCTTTGGAACAGTGGGCTGTGCAAATGAAAAATTTAATTTTTCATTTTTACGGACCACTGTTCCAAAAATCTGTCAGACACCTGTGGGGCGTAAATTCTCAATGTACCCCTTATTACATTACGTGAGGGGTGTAGTTTCCAAAATGGAAATCACATGTGTCCGGGGTCCATTGTTCTGGCACTATGGGGGCTTTGTAAACACATGTGGCCTTCAATTCCGGACAAATTTTCTCTACAAAATACCAATGGCGCTCCTTCTCTTCTGAGCATTGTAGTTCACCCGCAGAACACTTTAAATTCACATATGGGGTGTGTTCTTACTCAGAAGAGATGGGGTTACAAATTTGGGGGGGCTTTTTTCCTATTTTCCCTTGTGAAAATGAAAATTTTAGGGTAACACCAGCATTTTAGTGAAAAAATATATATTTTTTCATTTTCCCATCCAACTTTAATGAAAATTCGTCAAACACCTGTGGGGTGTTCATGCTCATTATATCCCTTGTCACGTTCGGTGAGGGGTGTAGTTTCCAAAATAGGGTCACATGTGGGTATTTATTTTTTTGCGTTTGTCAGAACTGCTGTACAATCAGCCACCCCTGTGCAAATCACCAATTTAGGCCTCAAATGTACATGGTGCGCTCTCATTCCTGAGCCTTGTTGTGAGCCCGCAGAGCATTTTACGCTCACATCTGGGGTATTTCCGTACTTAGGAGAAATTGCGTTACAAATTTTGGGGGTCTTTTTTTCCTTTTACCGCTTGTGGAAATAAAAAGTATGGGGCAACACCAGCATGTTAGTGTAATTTTTATTTTTATTTTTTTACACTAACAGGCTGGTGTAGCCCCCAACTTTTCCTTTTCACAAGCGGTAAAAGGAAAGAAAGACCCGCAAAATTTGTAGTGCAATTTCTCCCGAGTACGGAGATACCCCATATGTGGCCCTAAACTGTTTCCTTGAAATACGACAGGGCTCCGAAGTGAGAGAGCGCCATGCGCATTTGAGGACTAAATTAGGGATTGCACAGGGGTGGACATAGGGGTATTCTACGCCCGTGATTCCCAAACAGGGTGCCTCCAGCTGTTGCTAAACTCTCAGCATGCCTGGACAGTTAGTGGCTGTCCAGAAATGCTGGGAGTTGTTGTTTTGCAACAGCTGGAGGCTCCGTTTTGGAAACCCTGCCGTACAAGACGTTTTTAATTTTTTATTGGGGGGGGACAGTGTAAGGGGGTGTACATGTAGTGTTTTACCCTTTATTATGTGTTAGTGTAGTGTAGTGTTTTTAGGGTACATTCACACTGGCGTGCTACGGTGAATTTCCCGCTAGGAGTTTGCGCTGCAGCGAAAAATTTGCCGCAGCCCAAACTTGAAGCAGGAAATTTACTGTAAACCTGTTTGTGTGAATGTACCCTGTACATTCACATGGGGGGGGGCAAACCTCCAGCTGTTTCAAAACTACAACTCCCAGCATGTACTGACAGACCGTGCATGCTGGTAGTTGTACTTTTGCAACAGCTGGAGGCACACTGGTTGGAAAACCTTCAGTTAGGTTCTGTTACCTAACTCAGTATTTTCCAATCAGTGTGCCTCAAGCTGTTGCAAAACTACAACTCCCAGCATGTACTAATCACCGAAGGGCATGCTGGGAGATGTAGTTATGCAACAGCTGGAGGTACCCAACTACAATTCCCAGCATGCCGAGACAGCTGTTTGCTTTCTGGGCATGCTGGGGATTGCAGTTTTGCAACATCTGGAGAGCTACAGTTTTTAAACCACTGCACAGTGATCTCCAAACTGTGGACCTCCAGATGTTGCAAAACTACAACTCCCAGCATGCCCAGACAACAAACAGCTATGTGGGCATGCTAGGAGTTGTAGCTTTGCAAGATCTGGAGGGATATAGTTTAGAGACCACTGTATAGTGGTCTCAAACTGCAGCCCTCCAGCTGTTGCAAAACTACATATTCCAGCATGCTCAAACAGCTGTCTGGGCATGCTGGGAGTTGCAGTTTTGCAACATCTGGAGGGCTACAGTTAGAGACCACAGTCTCAGACTGTAGCCCTCCAGATCAACTTACCGGCTTCTGTAGGATCCCGGGAGCCGTCCTCTTCAGAAGCACGTTACGCCGCCCGCCGATCAACGTCGCCGCAGCCTCCGGACGGGTAGGTGGACGTCGGCGCCCGGTCCCCTTCGGTTCCCCGTTCTGGGTGGGCAGGACGGGGAAAACGAAAGTTAACCCCCCTGCCCCCGGTCTGCTATTGGTCGTCGCCTCTGACGATCAATAGCAGACCAATAGCAGGGATAGGAGGGGTGGCAACCCTGCCACCTCACTCCTATGCCTACAGGGGGATCGTGGGTGTCTTAGACAACCGCAATCCCCCTTCTATTCCGGGTCACCGGGTCACAATAGACCCGTATGACCCGGAATCGGCGCAAATCGCAAGTGTGAATTCACTTGCGATTTGCGCCTATCACCGATGGAGGGGGGGTCTGATGACCCCCCTGGGCATTTGCGCGGGGTGCCTGCTGATTCATATCAGCAGTCAACCCGGCCCGGTCCCCGCCCGGCGCGCGGCGGGGACTGAAATTCCCACGGGCGTATGGATACGCCCTGGGTCCTTAAGTACCAGGACGTCAAAGCTTATCCATACGCCCTAGGTCCTTAAGTGGTTAAACACTAACCTTGAGGTTGGGGAAATTTGCCAGATTTGTAAATTATTTCTATTTAAAAATCTTAATCATTCCAATACTTATCAGCTGCTGTATTCTACAGAGGAAGTTATTTTCTTTTTGGATTTCTTTCCAGTCTGACCACAGTGCTCTCTGCTGACACTCTTTTTATTAGAAAAATACAAAACTTATTAAATACAAAACACAAAGCAAACTTAACCAGCTATAACATAAATAAGAAATACTCTAGAACCAAAAACAAAACCTCATAAACAAAACCCTGCCTAACCGGCCAGCCCAGCTTTACTAAGATACTAAAATACTAAGATATTAACCCCTTCCCGCAGAATGTCATATATAAACGTCGGGTTGTGCAGTGCGTTCGCGCATCCCGACGTTTATAAATGACATTCAGTTAACCCGGCGATGCGCAGCATTGCACGGGTTAACTGGCAGAAGTCCCGCTGTTTCCAGCAGGGGACAACTTCTGCTTCACCCCCAGGACCATCCATTGATGGTCCTGATCAGCGATCACTGTGATTGGTCCAATGTGGACCAATCACAGTGATCTAGGGTGAAAGTTCAGATCCCCCGCGGCATTGGTGGGGGTACACGCGGGGACCGGCGGCCTTACCCGAACCAGCAGCGGGACCGAGGAGCAGCGCGGGACCGGCCACGTGGACGAGCAGCGACAGGACCGGCAGGTAAGTACATGGTCCTCAGAAGCAGCAGTGAAGATCTTCACTGCTGCTTCTAGGAGTCTGAAAACTACAACTCCCAGCATGCCTAGACAGCCTTTGGCTGTCTGGGCATGCTGGGAGTTGTAGTTTTGCAACATCTGGAGGGCCCCAGTTTGGAGACCATTGTATAATGGTCTCCAATCTGTGCTCTTCCAGCTGTTGCAAAACTACAACTCCCAGTATGCACTGACTGTCCATGAATGCTGGGAGTTTTAGTTCAGCAACATCTGGCCCTTCAGATGTTGCCGAACTACAACTCCCAGCATGCCCTTCAGCTGTCTGGGCATGCTGGGAGTTGTAGTTTTGCAACAACTGGAGACACACTGGTTGGGAAACATTGTCTGTTTCTAACTCAGTGTTTCCTAACCTGTGTGCCTCCAGCTGTTGCAAAACTATAACTCCCAGCATGCAGTATGCAACAGACCATGCATGCTGGGAGTTGTGGTTATGCAACAGCTGGTGCACCCCCCCCCCCCACCCCTGTGAATGTACAGGGTACATTCACATGGGCGAGGCTTTTACAGTGGGTTTCTCGCTGCAAGTTTGAGATGCAGCAAATTTTGTGCTGGGAAACTCGCTGTAATCCCCCGCCCATGTGACTGTACCCTAAAAACACTACACTACACCAATACAAAATAAAATAAAAAGTTAAAAACACTACATATACACATACCCCTACACAGCCCCCCTCCCCCGATAAGAACATCCGGTACACCACTGTTTCCAAAGCAGAGCCTCCAGCTGTTGAAAAACAACAACTCTCAGTATTGCCGGACAGCCGTTGACTGTCCACGCATGCTGGGAGTTTTGCAACAGCTGGAGGCACCCTGTTTGGGAATCACTGGCGTAGAATACCCTATGTCCACCCCTATGCAAATCCCTAATTTAGGCCTCAAATGCACATGGCACACTCACTTTGGAGCCCTGTCGTATTTCAAGGCAACAGTTTAGGGTCACATATGGGGTATCGCCGTACTCGGGAGAAATTGCGTTACAAGGTTTGGGGGGTATTTTCTTCTTTAACCCTTCATGAAAAGGAAATGTTGGGGTCTACACCAGAATGTTAGTGTAAAAATTTTTAATTTTTTACACTAACATGCTGATGTTGCCCTATACTTTACATTTTAGAGGTAAAAGGGAAAAAAGCCCCCCAAAATTTGTAACTCAATTTCTCCTGACTACGGAGATACTCCATATGTGGGCGCAAAGTGCTCTGGGGGCGCACAACAAAGCCCAGAAGGGAGAGCGCACCATGTACATTTGAGGTGATTTGCACAGGGGTGGCTGATTGTTACAGTGGTTTTGACAAAGGCAAAAAAAACAAAACCCCACATGTGACCCCATTTCGGAAACGACAGCCCTTAGGGAATGTAATGAGGGGTGCAGTGAGAATTTACCCCCCACAGGTGTCTGACGGATCTTTGGAACAGTGGTCCGTGAAAATGAAAACTTGTATAGCCCACTGTTCCAAAGATCTGTCAGACACCAGTGGGGGGCAAATGCTCACTGTACCCCTTGTTACGTTCCTCAAGGGGTCTAGTTTCCAAAATGGTATGCCATGTGTTTTTTTTTTTGCTGTCCTGGCACCATAGGGGCTTCCTAAATGCGACATGCTCCCCGAGCAAAATTTGCTCTCAAAAAGCCAAATATGACTCCTTTTCTTCTGAGCATTGTAGTTCGCCCATAGTGCAGTTCAGGTCAACTTATGGGGTACCTCCATACTCAGAAGAGATGGGGTTACAAATTGTGGGGGGTATTTTCACATATTAACCCTTGCAAAAATGTGAAATTTGGGGGGAAACACATATTTTAGTGTCAAATTTTTTTTTTTTACATATGCAAAAGTCGTGAAACACCTGTGGGGTATTAAGGCTCACTTTATTCCTTATTACGTTCCTCAAGGGGTCTAGTTTCCAAGATGGTATGCCATGTGTTTTTTTTTGCTGTTCTGGCACCATAGGGGCTTCCTAAATGCAACATGCCCCCCGAGCAAAATTTGCTCTCAAAAAGCCAAATATGACTCCTTCTCTTCTGAGCATTGTAGTTCGCCCGTAGTGTACTTCAGGTCAACTTATGTGGTACCTCCATACTCAGAAGAGAAGGGGTTACAAATATTGGGGGTTATTTCCTGCTATTAACCCTTGGGAAAATGTGAAATTTGGGGGGAAACACACATTTTAGTGAAAATTTTTTTTTTCTTTTTTACATATGCAAAAGTCGTGAAACACCTGTGGGGTATTAAGGCTCACTTTATTCCTTATTACGTTCCTCAAGGGGTCTAGTTTCCAAAATGGTATGCCATGTGTTTTTTTTTCCTGTTCTGGCACCATAGGGGCTTCCTAAATGCGACATGCCCCCCGAGCAAAATTTGCTCTCAAAAAGCCAAATATGACTCCTTCTCTTCTGAGCATTGTAGTTCGCCCGTAGTGTACTTCAGGTCAACTTATGGGGGACCTCCATACTCAGAAGAGAAGGGGTTACAAATATTGGGGGGTATTTCCTGCTATTAACCCTTGGAAAAATTAGAAATTTTGGGGGAAATACACATTTTAGTGAAAAAAAATTATAATTTTTTTACATATGCAAAAGTCGTGAAACACCTGTGGGGTATTAAGGCTCACTTTATTCCTTGTTATGTTCCTCAAGGGGTCTAGTTTCCAAAATGGTATGCCATGTGAGGGTTTTTTGCTCTTCTGGCACCATAGGGGCTTCCTAAATGCAACATTCCCCCCAAAAACCATTTGAGAAAAACATACTCTCCAAAATCCCCTTGTCGCTCTTTCCCTTCTGAGCCCTCTACTGCGCCCGCCGAACACTTTACATAGACAAATGAGGTATGTGCTTACTCAAGAGAAATTGGGCTACAAATATAAGTATACATTTTCTCCTTTTACCCCTTGTAAAAATTCAAAAATTGGGTCTACAAGAACATGCGAGTGTAAAAAATGAAGATTGTGAATTTTCTCCTTCACTTTGCTTCTATTCCTGTGAAACACCTAAAGGGTTAAAATGATGACTGAATGTCATTTTGAATACTTTGGGGGATGCAGTTTTTATAATGGGGTCTTTTGTGGGGTATTTCTAATATGAAGACCCTTCAAATCCACTTCAAACCTGAACTGGTCCCTGAAAAATAGTGAGTTTGAAAATTTTGGGAAAAATTGGAAAATTGCTGCTGAACTTTGAAGCCCTCTGGTGTCTTCCAAAAGTAAAAACTCGTCACTTTTATGATGTAAACATAAAGTAGAGATATAGTATATGTGAATAAAAATTTTTTTTATTTGTAATATACATTTTCCTTACAAGCAGAGAGCTTCAAAGTTAGAAAAATGCAAAATTTTCAAATTTTTCATCAAATTTTAGGATTTTTTCACAAGGAAAAGATGCAAGTTACCACAAAAATTTACCACCATGTTAAAGTAGAATATGTCACGAAAACACAATCTCGGAATCAGAATGATAACTAAAAGCATTCCAGAGTTATTAATGTTTAAAGTGACAGTGGTCAGATGTGCAAAAAACGCTCTGGTCCTTAAGGCCAAAATGGGCTTGGTCCTGAAGGGGTTAAAATATGCCCAAAATATCTAATCAAACACTCACACGCTTACCGAAAATGAACATAAGAAAAATAAATAAATAAAATAGCACAACTTGGCTTGTCAAAATATAAACATACAAGTTATCATTACCCGACTATAACTCAAAACCATCTATACTTAGGAACACGCAACAAGAAAACTAAACAGAAAAGTAGCAAGCACACCTAAAAAATAAATAAATAAATAAATAAAATAAAAAAGAATTATTATATGTTTTTTTACATTTTATTTTTTTATATATTTTTAATTTATTTTTTACATTTTTTATATTTTTTTAATCTATATATATATATTTTTTTTTATCTTCTCATATATTAAAATAAAAAATAAATAAATTTAAAAAATTACAAACATTTTTTTTTATATCGTAATAATAATAATAATAAAAATAATAAAAATAATCATATCACACATACATTCACTTACAAAACGTCCAAATTAACTGTATCCTCTATCCGGGACTAATGAAAATACCAAAGAAAACATAAAACAGACCAAATAACTGAAATAAACAAAATAAACCACATATCAACACAACAACTGATCCGGCTACCATAACGCTATAACATGAAACAATATAGATATAACACAATATAGGTACAAAATTACTAAATTTACTATATAAATAAAATATAATATAAACAAAATATATGCAATACAGAAAACACCTACAAAATCAATAGAAAACCCTAGGAAAAACCCTACACTAAAACTGTACCCTCACCCACACCACCCCTCCTGTACATTGGTCAGAGTCCATACCGTTCTTACAGTTCACAAAGTCCAGTCCTTAACTGACCCATGTCAGGTCCCCCAAAGATGAACACCACCACCCACAAGCACACCCTCCCCACCTAGCACTCCTCCCAACCAACTTATACACAAACTTATACACACTGAACCACAACCCACTTTAGGCCCAAGTTTGGTCGCCTGTAAGCCCTTCATACCATATCAGCTTAAAAACAAAACAAAAAGCTAGCGTGCACATGCATTAGCCCTCCACCAGGAAGAAGGATGGCAGACTTGATACATTCAAAATAATTTTACACTCTTTCCCTAACTCCCCCTACAATTCTCCCTAATCCTATCCCTCCATTCTCATCCTATCTCTATCCCTATAACACTGTCCCTAACCAAAATAAAGGTACTCTACCTAAAAGGTCTAGTACCTAGGGCACATCAAAAGAAAAACCTCTCCATAGGAGAGAAGCCCTACTGGTACCAAGACTGCCATACTCCAAAGACCTGATCTTCCCGAGGTCACCGGTGATATTCCTACAGACCTCCACCTCGGAGAGGATTTTCTGTTGGGTCGACACTAAACACCGTGCACTCCACGTGTAGTACCTAACCACTAAGCTAACTAAGAATAAAGTGCCCCGGTCTCGGCCACCCAGGGACCTGAATGCCCCATAAGCCCACTCCGGATATGTAAGGCCGGCAAGTTGACTCCAGCCGATGGAAGCGCCCACCCGGTTGTAAACCCCTATATTAAAGGGACAATGAAGCAGGAAGTGGTCCATGCTTTCCAGCGTGTCCCCGCACTCTTCTCGGGGACATCCCCGGTCATTAGAGTTCCTACACTTCAGGTTGTCCCTTACATATAGCTTCCCCTGA
This sequence comes from Hyla sarda, assembly GCF_029499605.1. NCBI lineage: Eukaryota > Metazoa > Chordata > Amphibia > Anura > Hylidae > Hyla > Hyla sarda. The sequence continues at coordinate 24,377 of NW_026608877.1, read as the reverse complement.
AAGCAGCGCCAGGCCAAGTCCCAAAACTTCTGGGGGATCCTTTTCATGTTCAAAAGATACAACCCCACCCTCAGATCCCGATCTGGGCAGTCCATGAGCGCCAGAGGCTTCTGAAAGTGGGTCAACAGAACCCGTTTGTCAAGGAACTGCCTTGACTGGGTCCTGATCTCCCACACTCCCAGACCCCACCGACGTATCGCCTTCAGAGTCGGGGTAGCGTAAGCCGGAAGATATCCATGGGGCGTACGGAGGTCCTTCACTTGCCCTCCTGTCTCCCATTCCTGGAAGAAAGACCGAAACCATTCCCTGCAGGAGAGTACCCACGGAGGAGCCCTCTCTGACCAGAGGTTTGCGATGTTGGCTTTCAAGAAGGTGTTCGTAAAGAACACCACAGGGTTTACCATAGATAAACCCCCTAGTCTCCTCGTGCGGTACGTAACCTCCCTCTTGACTAGGTTCATCCTGTTCCCCCATAACAGTTGGAAAAACAGGCTGTAGATCCTAGTATAGTAAGCCTCTGGCAAGATACATACGCTGCCCAGATAGATAAACAAGGGGAGCAGGTACGATTTGATCAGGTGTACCCTTTCCCTGAGGGTCATAGACCAACCCTTCCACTGGTTCACCCTCTGAGTGGCATCCTGGAGCTTACCATCCCAGTTTTTGGTGGGATAATCATCCTGGCCGAATGTGATGCCTAAGACTTTTGCTGATTCTTGGGGCCCTGGAAGGGTGTCCGGGAGATCAAACGTGGGATCTCCCCCTCCCAGCCAGAGACTCTCACACTTATCCCGGTTGATCTTAGACCCGGATGCCTCCGAGTAGCGTTCCACCTCCGACATCACCACATCGACCTCCTCTCTCGAGGAGACGAAAATAGTGACATCATCAGCGTACGCCACCACTCTCTGGGTGACAGCCGGTTCCGCCAGACTCATCCCGACCCCCGCCAACGGCCCACAATCTACCCTCCGGACGAAGGGATCGATTGCGAACACGTATAAAAGCGGGCTCAAAGGACAACCCTGACGGACTCCGGACCCCACCTCAAAAGAGCGGCCAGACCACCCGTTCACAAGCGGGAAACTCTCTGCCCCTGCATACAAGATCTTAAGCCAATTAACAAAAGTAGTTGGTAAGCCATATCTCAGGAGGACGGACCAGAGGTACTCGTGGTTCACCCGATCAAATGCTTTGGCCTGATCCAAGGACAGCAAGTACCCCTTCCAGAGACCTGCACTACTCCGCTCCACTGCCTCCCTGACACTAAGGACAGCACTTAAGGTGTTTCGGCCTGGAACAGAGCAGTGCTGAGCCCCCGAAAGGAGCCGGGGTGCAAACTTCACCAGCCGATTAAACAATATCTTGGCCAGAAGCTTCCTGTCTGTATTGAGAAGAGCTATGGGCCTCCAATTCTCAACACGGCTAGGATCTTTACCCTTTGACAGAAGAATCAGGGCTGACCTCCTCATTGACTTCGGCAGAGTGCCCGAGGAGAGACACTCATTAAATACCTCAGTCAAGAGGGGAGCTAAAGACTCCTTAAAGGTCCTGTACCACTCAGATGTTAAGCCATCCGGGCCTGGCGACTTCTTGGGGGCGAGCCCCTCGATCGCCAGTCTCACTTCCTCTTCCCTGATTTCTTCTGCCAAAACATCAAGAGAGGGGTCTACCCCTGGCTCAGGAATGGTTTCAGTCAGGAAAACCGACATCCTGTCTCGATCTAGATCCTTCCTCCCCAAGAGGTGCGAGTAGAAGGATCTGACGACCTCCAAGATCCCTGATCTGGAACGATTCAGAGATCCTGTACTATCAATCAGTCCTGAAATGACTTTACTACTCACTGACATCTTGCAGTTCCTGTAAGGGTCGGGCGAGCGGTACTTCCCGAAATCCCTCTCAAAAACCAAAGATGCGTGCCTATCGTACTGACACCTCATCAGCAAGGATTTCACTCTGGAGACATCCTCTCGGCTACCTCCAGTCGAGACAAGAAGCTCGAGTTTCCTCCTCAGACCCTGATACAGGCGATACCTGTTCAGGGACCTGAGGCTCGAGAGCTGGCGGAAGAACCCCGCAACCCTCTTTTTGAATATCTCCCACCACTCTGACTTACTACTACATAGGTCCAGTAAAGGTACCTGACTCTGAAGAAAATCCTCAAAGGACTGTCTTACCTCCACTTCCTCCAGGAGGGACGAATTCAGCTTCCAATAACCTTTTCCCATCCGGGGAGTCTCTGAAACATTCAGGGAAAACAAAATCATACAGTGATCGGAGAATTCCACCTCAACCACGGACACTGCGGAAGAGACGGCTTCCTCCTTCAAATAAAACCTATCTATCCTAGACCTGCGACTACCTTGATGATAGGTGAAACCCGCGTGGCCCGAGGGGCTCCGGATGTGGGCGTCCTCTAAGCGAGCTTCTCTAGTTATGCTAATCAGTGCCACACTATCACAAGTCAGCGGACCATTGGAGCCTCTCCGATCTTGGGACCTCGTGACATTATTGAAGTCCCCTCCAAAGATCACTTGCCGACTCGTAAAAAGAAAGGGCTTAATCCTCATAAAGAGATCTTTACGGCCCCGCTTAGTTTGCGGGGCGTAGATGTTAATGAGCCAAAGCTCTTGTCCCTTCATGAAGACATCTAAGATCAGGCACCTCCCCATTTCTAATTCAATAACCCGTCGGCATTCAACAGGAGTGGTAAAAAGGACCGCCACCCCACTATACGGCTCAGCCGCAAGAGACCAGTGGGAGGGACCACACCTCCACTCTCTTCTGGCTCTTACCAGAGAGGCTAGATCTGGCAACCTGGTCTCCTGTAAAAAGAAAATGTCAGCTTCAACGCGGCCGAGAAAATCAAAGGCTGCGAATCTAGCCGTATCTGACTTTATGCTGGCACAGTTAATAGATGCCAGCGTCAATGGGGTGAGTGCCGCCATACAGGGTGATTAAATTAGACGGCCACACCCTTTACTTTTTATTTCCCTTCTTTTTAGCCCCCTCATCCCCCGAAGAAGATGAGAGGGCAGGACCACTCTTAGTTCTTTTTTTTTTATTCAGTTTGGTCCATTTGATCCCCATCTACGTCCGGCCCCGGTCTAGCCCTGCCCTCCAAGGAAGAAGCCTCAATAGGACAGGGCCCAGTTCCCCCTGGAGGCTCCTTCTTCCTAGGCACCTGGCCCTCACCTTCCCCCTTCAAGGAGGGGGAGGAGATGGTATCGAGGACGAGGTACCGGTTTGACAGGTCAATCAGAGGGGGGGGCAATCAGGCTTCCGTTTTGGACCTGGCCCGTAGTACAGGGAACAGAGGGCTCTGACCTCTTCTTTCTCCCTTTTCTTTTGCCCTTGTCTTTCTTTTTAGGCCTCTCTCCACTCTCCTCATCCACACTTTCATAGTGGGAGGAATCGGAAGTGTCGGCCATATTGCCCTCCTCTTTGCGCAGCCTCCTGACCTCCTCATCCAGCACGTCCTCCTCCTGGGCTTCAGTGGTTACAGGGCCAGCTTCAGGAGCAGGGGCCGGAGCTACCCCCGCCACCTGGGCACTCTCCAGCTCCCTACTCCTCCTCCGATTTTCCTCCCGCCTTAGTTTGGCGGGGCCCTTTTTCCTCCTCACTAGCCCTGTTGCGCCCCCATCCCTGCCCGTGCCCTCCCCAGCCGAGGCAACTTCACAGCTCTCCTCAGCCGGAGCGGCAGCTGCACGGGCGAAGGCGCTAGGACAACGGCTGAAAGGGTGCCCGAGGACACCACACAGGTGGCACCGGATCTGCCTACAGGATGGGGCCAGATGACCCACCCCACCACACAAAGCGCAGACCTGCACAGTACAGGCTGCGCTAAAGTGGGTGGGGCTGCCACACCTGTGACAGACCTTAGGCTGCCCCTGGTAGAAGACCTGGATCCTATCATGTCCAAGGAAGGCGGCTGACGGAATGTGGGCAACTGTACTCCCTGAACGCTTGAGTTTGACGGAAAACGTCCAGGCCCCGGACCAGATCCCGTGCTCATCAAAGTTTTTCTTGGGCATGTCCGTCACATCCCCATACCGTCCGAGCCAGGTCATGATGTCATAACAAGAAAGCGACTCGTTACGGGTCAAAACGGTCACTTTCTTGACAGAGTTCTGACGGGAAATCGCCTTTACGGCGAAATCCCGCCAGCCGGGCTCGTTCTTCGCCACTTCGTAGTTCGACCAGAAGAGTTCAAGACCCTCTGGCCGAACGAAACTGACGTCAAACTCAGACGAACCATAGGGGTGAATCAGGGCAAAGATGTCGCTCGCCCTGAATTCCATCTGAAGGTGGAGCTCAACCACTTTTGCGCGAGGTGGGCACGCATCCTCGCCCCTCCAAATCAGACGGACCACATTCCTACGGTTATTGTCCTGCCCGGATGTCGGGAGGGACCAGACCACCTCCCCATTCCTCTCTCGAAAAGCCCCCAAACCGTGCCTCTCTATCCAGAAAGACAGGTCGACCTCACCCCTTCCCTCTACCTGGATCGACCTGTCACCCCTGCGTAGAGCCTCCAGGAGGCGCTGTTGCAAGAGGCCTCCAGAGCCGGACGGAGACGGGGACCCCCCTGAACCCCCGGCAGCGACATTGGCATAGCTCCTAGGAGCAGTCACTACCGGGGGGGCAGCCGGACCAGACCCAGAACCAAACCCAGAACCACTAATAACACCATTCACACCACTCCTCTCATCATCTTTCTTCCCATTCATACCACTACTACTCCCACCATCATTCACTCCACTGACTCTCCCACATACACTCCTCTCATCCACAACACTTCCACACTCAGAATTCTCACATCCAGCACTCTTATCCTGACTAACATTTTCTGGGCTGGCTGGGACTTGTAGTGTTGCAGGTTTTATTACACTCTTTTTTTCTGGCTTAGCTGCCGGGGTCGATGCTGATAGTTCCTTCTCCATAGCTGAAGTCACTTCCGGAGTCTGGGGCTGCCCCTCCGGGTGCACCCCAGCTCCTCCCACAGTGCCAGCACCTACTTTTCCCAACCACACGGGTTCTGTGGATGATGCCGGCGCCCGGACACTCCCCCCCCTCACAGAGGAGTGCCCCGCAGCGCCCACAGAATACACAGTACTCGGAGGACCGCCCCCCGAGCACACAGACCTACCACTCTCCTCCACCGGCACCCGGACACTCCCCCCCCTCACAGGGGAGTGCCCCGCAGTGCCGGTAATGCCCATAGCACTCGGGGAACCGCCCCCCGAGCACACGGCAGCATAGCTTGCCTCGCCACTGCCCACCATCAGCCCATCCTGCCCCTCCCTACCAGCAAGATGGGTGGGCTTCACATCTATTGCGCCCTCTGCCTTTTCTGACGCCATGCTGTAGCCCCCATGCTGGCTCCGTTCCACCACAGAAACGGGGTCTGGCAGTCTGGGGGGCCCAGCAGCCTGAACCAGCTTTGCAGCTGGCCCAGACTGCTGGAAGGGAACAAACACATATTGTACTGTTTCCTGAATCTTTTGTTTCTTAGCTTTTCGCTTCACCACCACATCCTCACACTGATCTTCTCCAAAGGTAAAATTCTGGAGGTGGACTGGGGACTCCTGCATTATGATCGCCCTCAACAATCCCCCAGCCTCACTTTCCACATCCTCCTCACTATCGCTTGATGGTAGTGCCACCTGTGCTGGCTCAATGTAGCTGTCCTGTGTTTTGGTGTCATAGGGAGTAGCCACAGGAACAGCATCCATCTCCACAACTTGTGCACTTTCTTCCACCTTCTCCTCCTCCTTTACAGCTTCACCACCATCCTCGCTATCTTCACTGCCACTACTCTCCCCAACATCCACCTACACCTTACCTGGGGATTTCGTGGCGGCAAACCGGCTGTCGTTCTCAAGCTTTTCCTTAAAGAGACCGCTCCCCTCCAAGATCTCTGCTCTCCTCTCCTCCAGCTGCACAATCTCAGCTTTCGGTGCTGCGATCTTTTTCCTTAACTCTGGCCTGTTCTTTTTTAGTGCAGTGTTCACCAGATTCTGAGCGCCTTGCATATCTTCTCTGGCCAACTTCAGATCCTTGCCGCACCGATCATACTCAGCAAACCTCGCGGCCAGGCGGGAGCAGTAGTTGGCACTGGACTCCTTGGGCCCTCGCTCTACCCACAACTCCACACTTCTCCTCCTCGCCTTTTGTCCACCAGATCTCTGGCTGGTACCTGTTGCCGGGGGAGCAGAGCCTGCATTGCTGCAGACTCTGCCAGATCTTCTACCCCGGGCCAGAATGGCTGTTGCTGTTTGCCCTCCCCCCCCCCCCGCCAGCCTTGAAGAACGGGAGGTGGAGGCCAGGGACGCCATGCAGGGAGGCTCTCCCGAGGAGGCTGCCACACTCCTGGGGAGGCTGATGAAACACCTGCTCTGGTCTGCTGGAAGTCTCTGGAGCACACAAAGAGACACACCCGAATGAGCTGCACACCAAACTGCTCAGGACTACAGGAAGTGCTCTCTGCTGACACTTCTGTCCATGTCAGGAACTGTCCGGAGTAGGAGAAGTTTACTATGGAGATTTGCTCCTACTCACAGAGAGCACTGTAGTCAGACCAAAAAGAACTATACAACTTCCTCTGTAGCATACGGCAGCTGATAAGTACTGTAAGGATTAAGATTTTTAAGAAGTAATTTACAAATCTGTTTAACTTTCTGGCACCAGTTGATTTAAAAAAATAAAATAAAATAATGTTTCCCCCCGGAGTACCCCTTTTACGTAACACCTGTAAATTCTGCACTACGAATATCAGCAGCCACTGAAGAGAGAGGTCATCCAACAACTGAAGTCCCAAAAAAATCTGCCACTAAATCCCTCAAGCAACCGTTCAGCCCCAGTCCAGAACCATCTGACCGGACCACAGGGACCAGTGTGGAGGAGAACAGTGTCCAGGCTGTAAAAGAGAAGAACACTGGAGCAGCCAGATACACTGACTCTAAGGCTGAGCCTCATACTTCTACCGAAGCTGTAGAGTTATAGGGGAACTGTAAAAATGAAAGTACTACAACCCCCTGTGTGGTCCGTCTATGCCCCCCTAAGGGTCAGGGTTGGAGGAGGCACAGGTTGAACAGACACACTACAATGGGAGTTGTAGTACTGTAGTTGTTAAAGAAAAAAAAGATGTTTTCATCAGGTTGCCCATAGCAACCAATCAGATTGCTTCTTTCATTCTTGAGAAGACCTCTGAAAAATAAAAGAAGTAATCTGATTGGTTGCTAAGAGCAACTGGACAACATTTCCTCTCCACAGGTACATTTCCCCGATTGTCTTCATATTTAGGATGAGAATCTACTGACAAAGTGAGTAGCCAACCATTTCTGGGCATAAAACTCTGTAAGAGACAGCAGTCTGGAGGCGTCTGTGGTGGACATGAAGGAAGGGGGGGGTCCAGGGAAATTGAGATTTGACGTCTGCAGCGAGCGCTTCTCACTGAGCGACGGGTCTCATCCCAGGTATTGCAGGGGGACCCCCCACGATCAGCTACTTATCCCATAAACCATGGATAGGGGATAAGTAAATTTTTGCCATAGTTCTCCTTTAACCCCTTAAGGACTCAGCCCATTTTGGCCTTAAATGGGCACTGTCATGAAAACCAAAAATTGATATGTTGTAGTACTTCAGTACTACAACATATCTCTAATATAGTTTAATTAAAAAAAGTGATTTTAAAACAGTTTAAAATCACTTTTAAATTCGGCCACTAGGGGTCGCCCTCCTAGTGGCCGAATGCATTCAGCAGTGACGTCACCACTGAATTTCGACTCGTTGAAGCCTGGCAACGAGTCGAAATTCAGGCACTGCAGTGCTCGCTCCCGCCTGTCAATCAAACAGGCGGGAGCGAGCGCTTTGAAGGAAGAAGACGCGCGCAGGCTCGGGGACAAGGTAAAGTATTATGTTCACTGTATTATGTATACTGTTCACCTATACAGTATGCCTCCAGTTCCCCCACTACAACTCCCAGCATGCCCTGGGAGTTTTAGTGGGGAAGCCTGGAGGGACACTGTATAGGTGAACTGAGGGGTAGTGGGTTGAGCGGAGCAGCGGGGCCGGGGGGGGGGGGATTTGCGGGCTGCTCGGCGTGGAGGGAGTACTCTGGGTGAACTAAGGGGGAGGGGGAGGGAGTTGAGTGGCGCGACGGGGGCGGGGGAGGGTTTGCGGGCTGCACGGCGGGTGATGTGCTCCGGTGTTCATCTATACAGAGTGCCTCCAGTTGTTTCCCCACTACAACTCCCAGCATGCCCTGACAGCCAATAGATGTCAGGGCAAGCTGGGAGTTGCAGTGGGGAAAAAGCTGGAGGCACCCTGTATAGGTGAACTACGGGCGGAAGTGCCGGCCCCAGCAGGCATCAGTGACGTGGTGCCTGCTGGGGAAGTCTGCCTGGTAGTGAGCACACTACCAGGCAGACAAAAAAGCGTTTTTAATATATAAAAAAAAAAATTAAAGGCAGGGAGGGGGTTAGGGATAGATGGGTAATAGGCAGGGACAGAAAAGAAAAAAAAAGTGATGGTGGGAGCTACCCTTTAAGGACTCAGACAATTTAATTTTTACGTTTTCATTTTTTCCTCCTCGCCTTCTAAAAATCATAACTCTTTTATATTTTCATCCACAGACTAGTATGAGGGCTTTTTTTTTGCGCGACCAGTTGTCCTTTGTAAAGACATCACTCATTATATCATAAAATGTATGGCGCAACCAAAAAACACTATTTTTGTGGGGAAATTAAAACGAAAAACGCAATTTTGCTAATTTTGGAAGGTTTTGTTTTCACGCCGTACAATTTATGGTAAAAATGACGTATGTTCTTTATTCTGAGGGTCAATACGATTAAAATGATACCCATTATTACATACTTTTATATTATTGTTGCGCTTAAAAAAAAATCACAAACTTTTTAACCAAATTAGTACGTTTATAATCCCTTTATTTTGATGACCTCTAACTTTTTTATTTTTCCGTATAAGCGGCGGTATGGGGGCTCATTTTTTGCGCCATGATCTCTACTTTTTTTTGATACCACATTTGCATATAAAAAACTTTTAATACATTTTTTATAATTTTTTTTTTTTATAAAATGTATTAAAAAAGTAGGAATTTTTTACTTTTTTTTTTTTTTTTCGTTCACGCCGTTCACCGTACGGGATCATTAACATTTTATTTTAATAGTTCGGACATTTACGCACGCGGCGATACAAAATATGTCTATAAAAAATGTTTTTTACACTTTTTGGGGGTAAAATAGGAAAAAACGGACGTTTAACTTTTTTATTGGGGGAGGGGATTTTTCACTTTTTTTTTACTTTTACTTTTACATTTTTTTACATTTTTTTTACACTTGAATAGTCCCCATAGG
>NW_026608877.1:0-10000 GCF_029499605.1 Hyla sarda | reverse complement strand
ACACATATAATGCCCCCTGTGCTGTGCCCCACACATATAATTTATATGTGTGGCACAGCACTGGGGGCATTAGGTGAGGGGCACAGCACAGGGGGCATTATATGATATAATGCCCCCCTGTCCTGTGCCCCTCACATATAATTCCCCCTGTGCTGTGCCCCTCACATATAATGTCCCCTGTGTTGTGCCCCTCACATAATGCCCCCTGTGCTGTGCCACACATATAAATTATATGTGTGGGGCACACAGCACAGGGGGCATTATATGTGAAGGGCACAGGACAGGGGGCATTATGTGAGGGGCACAGCACAGGGGGCATTATATGTGAAGGGCACAGGACAGGGGGCCCCCTGTCATGTGCTCTTCACATATAATGCCCCCTGTGCTTTGCCCTGCAGACCAGGGACGCGCACAGACATTTTGGAGGGCAGGGGCTCAAGTAAAAAAGAGGGCACTTTTCATAATTAAAAAACGTCTGCCAGACTTAATGGGCAGATGTGCTGCGGCCCAGGGACACAGTGGACTCCCGCCAGGCTTTCTCGACATTCTTAGCCCCCATAAAAGTTGGTGTTTTTGTAAAATTGAGTCAAGAACAGTTTCTATGAAGGTCTGCCATGTGTATATACACTTTGGCTGTGCTGTCAGTCTTATTTACAGAAAAGATATGACAGCTGCCCTATAATATACTGTATTATAGAGGAGATTTATCAAACCTGTGCAGAGAAAGAGCGGTGCAGTCGCCCATAGCAACCAATCAGATCGTTTTGCGGAAGGATTTTCCTCTGCAAAGGTTTTAATAAATCTCCCCCTATATGCCCCCACCTGAGCTCTATATGACAGAACCCAGCACCCATCACCAATCACCCATCACCCATCCCCAATCACCCATTCCCAATCACCCAGCACCCATCCCCAATCACCTAGCACCAATCACCCAGCACCCATCACCAATCACCCAGCACCAATCACCTAGCACCAATCACCCATCACCCATCCCCAATCATCCAGCACTCATCACCCATCCCCAATCACCCAGCACCAATCACCTAGCACCAATCACCTAGCACCAATCACCCAGCACCAATCACCCATCACCCATCCCCAATCACCCAGCACTCATCACCCATCCCCAATCACCCAGCACCAATCACCTAGCACCAATCACCCAGCACCCATCACCCATCCCCAATCACCTAGCACCAATAACCCAGCACCCATCACCAATCACCCAGCACCAATCACCCATCACCCATCCCCAATCACCTAGCACCAATCACCCAGCACCCATCACCCAATCACCCAGCACCAATCACCCAGCACCAATCACCTAGCACCAATAACCCAGCACCCATCACCCATCCCCAATCACCTAGCACCAATCACGCAGCAACCATCACCCATCCCCAATCACCCAGCACCAATCACCCAGCACCCATCCCCAATCACCCATCCCCAATCACCCATCCCTAATCACCCATCCCCAATCACCCAGCACCCATCACCCATCCCCAATCACCCAGCACCCATCACCCAGCACCAATCACCCAGCACCAATCACCCAGCACCAATCACCCAGCACCAATCACCCAGCACCAATCACCCAGCACCAATCACCCAGCACCAATCACCCAGCACCAATCACCCAGCACCAATCACTCAGCACCAATCACCCAGCACCAATCACCCAGCACCAATCACCCAGCACCCATCACCAATCACCCACCTTATGCAAAATCTCCACACAGCTCTGGTTCTTACACTGAAGAGATGGACACCACACTAATATATGCTTACAGTCTACAATATACTAGAGTTGGCAAAAAAAAATAATTATAAATATACAAAGATGGCGAGGCATAGCACAGCATACAGGATGGAGGCAGGGAAGCTCCGCCTCCATTGCGCACAAGACTGACTTCGCATACTAGCAATGTGGGGCAATACCTAGAAAATGGAAAGACCAATTTTTGTATACTGCACTGTAACCTAGTGTATTGGGTTTAGTGTGAGAAAACAGCCTGTCAGTTTCCCTTTAATTATATACCGTACCTCCCCTTAATTCCCTATATACTGTGCCACCATTCATCTATTAATTCCCTATATACTGTGCCACCATTAATGAACTATATACTGTGCCACCATTCATCTATTAATTCCCTATATACTGTGCCACCATTCATCTATTAATTCCCTATATACTGTGCCACCATTAATGAACTATATACTGTGCCACCATTCATCTATTAATTCCCTATATACTGTGCCCCTATTAATGAACTATATACTGTGCCACTATTAATGAACTATATACTGTGCCACCATTCATCTATTAATTCCCTATATACTGTGCCACCATTAATGAACTATATACTGTGCCACCATTCATCTATTAATTCCCTATATACTGTGCCACCATTCATCTATTAATTCCCTATATACTGTGCCACCATTTATCGATTAATTCCCTATATACTGTGCCACTATTAATTAACTATATACTGTGCCACCATTCATCTATTAATTCCCTATATACTGTGCCACCATTCATCTATTAATTCCCTATATACTTTGCCACTATTAATGAACTATATACTGTGCCACTATTAATGAACTATATACTGTGCCACCATTCATCTATTAATTCCCTATATACTGTGCCACCATTCATCTATTAATTCCCTATATACTGTGCCACCATTAATGAACTATATACTGTGCCACCATTCATCTATTAATTCCCTATATGCTGTGCCACCATTAATGAACTATATACTGTGCCACTATTATTTAACTATACTGTGCCACCACTAAGGGTGCATTCACACGTGCGTATTTTCTGCTGCAGATCTGCTGCAGATCTGCTTTAGCAGATTTCTCTTCCCATTGTCAATGAGAAGCAAAATCTGCAGCAAAAATAGGCACATGTGAACGCACCCTAAGGATCTACACACAGTGCCAGCATACATAAAAATATAATGTTCCAATATAATGAAATATATGCTGTGCTTCCATAAATTCCCTATATACTGTGCTTACATTCCTCTATTAATTCCCTAATAATGTGCTTCATACAATAAATACAAGCACATAACATAAAGGCACATACAGTACATAGGTAATATACACACATACAGTACATAGGTAATATACACACATACAGTACATAGGTAATATACACACATACAGTGCATAGGTAATATACACACATACAGTACATAGGTAATATACACACATACAGTACATAGGTAATATATACACATACAGTACATAGGTAATATACACACATACAGTGCATAGGTAATATATACACATACAGTACATAGGTAATATACACACATACAGTGCATAGGTAATATACACACATACAGTACATAGGTAATATACACACATACAGTACATAGGTAATATACACACATAAAGTGCATAGGTAATATACACACATACAGTGCATAGGTAATATACACACATACAGTGCATAGGTAATATACACACATACAGTACATAGGTAATATACACACATACAGTGCATAGGTAATATACACACATACAGTGCATAGGTAATATACACACATACAGTGCATAGGTAATATACACACATACAGTACATAGGTAATATACACACATACAGTGCATAGGTAATATACACACATACAGTGCATAGGTAATATACACACATACAGTGCATAGGTAATATACACACATACAGTGCATAGGTAATATACACACATACAGTGCATAGGTAATATACACACATACAGTGCATAGGTAATATACACACATACAGTACATAGGTAATATACACACATACAGTACATAGGTAATATACACACATACAGTGCATAGGTAATATACACACATACAGTACATAGGTAATATACACACATACAGTGCATAGGTAATATACACACATACAGTACATAGGTAATATACACACATACAGTACATAGGTAATATACACACATACAGTGCATAGGTAATATACACACATACAGTACATAGGTAATATACACACATACAGTACATAGGTAATATACACACATACAGTACATAGGTAATATACACACATACAGTACATAGGTAATATACACACATACTGTGCATAGGTAATATACACACATACAGTAAATAGGTAATATACACACATACAGTACATAGGTAATATACACACATACAGTACATAGGTAATATACACACATACAGTACATAGGTAATATACACACATACAGTGCATAGGTAATATTCACACATACAGTGCATAGGTAATATACACACATACAGTGCATAGGTAATATACACACATACAGTGCATAGGTAATATACACACATACAGTGCATAGGTAATATACACACATACAGTGCATAGGTAATATACACACATACAGTACATAGGTAATATACACACATACAGTACATAGGTAATATACACACATACAGTACATAGGTAATATACACACATACAGTACATAGGTAATATACACACATACAGTACATAGGTAATATACACACATACAGTACATAGGTAATATACACACATACAGTACATAGGTAATATACACACATACAGTGCATAGGTAATATACACACATACAGTACATAGGTAATATACACACATACAGTACATAGGTAATATACACACATACAGTACATAGGTAATATACACACATACAGTGCATAGGTAATATACACACATACAGTACATAGGTAATATACACACATACAGTACATAGGTATTATACACACATACATAGAGACACTGACACATACATACAACATGGAATATATACTAAAAGATATAGCCAATAGGCACATCATACATACAGGTACACACATACAATCACTCACAGATATACACACACATACATAGATTTACTTGCTCATATATATATATATATATACACATACACACATATATACATACATACATACACATACACAGACAGATTCACTTGCTCACATATATATATACACACACATACATACACACATATATGCATACACACATACATACATATATACATACATACACACATATATACACACACACATATATACATACACACATATATACATACACACATATACACACATACATACACACATATATACATACACACACATACATATACATACACACACATACACACATATATACATACACACATATACACACACACACACATACATACACACACACATACATACATACAATCACTCACATATATACATATACACACACACTGACATACAATCACTCACATATATACATATACACACACACTGACATACAATCACTCACATATATACATATACACACACACTGACATACAATCACTCACATATATACATATACACACACACTGACATACAATCACTCACATATATACATATACACACACTGACATACAATCACTCACATATATACACACACACACACACACACTGACATACAATCACTCACATATATACATACACACACACTGACATACAATCACTCACATATATACATACACACACACTGACATACAATCACTCACATATATACATATACACACACTGACATACAATCACTCACATATATACATACACACACTGACATACAATCACTCACATATATTTACAGTTACTTACAGTAAGGCCCCATCCATCCCTCTCTGCACATACATAGAGATAGACACACACACATATATGTATATATATATATATATACACACACACACTGACATACAATCACTCACATATATATATATATATACACACACTGACATACAATCACTCACATATATTTACAGTTACTTACAGTAAGGGCTGCTTAGACTGGTTTGTGGCCGGACATGTTGTGGGCGGGGCCTCCATTTGCCTCCCTCTGCCTCCTCTGCTCCTGTCTCCTCCATGTGGAGAGAAGCAAAGAAATGGCAGATAATGACAGGGTGAGTGGCGCCCCCTTGCTGCAGGGAGGGCACAGCACCCTCCATTAAACCACATACAAATCTCCAGCAATGGATCCTTTTTACTTCACTTGTCAGCCTGAGTCTGCACCTCCTTTTGTGAGGGCACTAGAGGGGCAGGTGAGGAAAAGGGCAGGGGCTCCAGCCCCCTTTCACTCCTATGTGTGCACGTCCCTGCTGCAGACCCTCATTAAATATTCCCTTTTCTCTGACCCCCCTCCTCCTAACAGTGGCGCATATCCTGTTTCCATAATCCCCTGGACCCTGAGCATACCCTTACTTACAGTATGCAGGCCGCAGGGACGGGTCCTCCAGGCGCCGGCGCGATGATGTGACGTCATCGCGCCGGCCTTTAGTGGATCTCGTCCCCGCAGCTCACACGCTGTGTACTCACAGCGTGTGTGTAAGGTAAGTGCAGTGTTTCCCAACCTTTTTCGGGTCGGGGCACACCTCGGAAAAAAAATTTTTCGCGGGGCACCGCTACCGAGGTTGACGAGCAAAAAAAAAGAGGGAAAAAACGCACTGCACTATATCTATTTATCTGTCTCACTGTCACTCAGTACTTACTGCACTTGTCTCCTTGGAGGACCGGACTATAGTAAAAAAAAAAAATATATATGTATATATATATATATATATATATATATATATGAACAAATTCCTATGCACACTGCATATATCTTATCTTGCATATATCTTATTTTCCCCCACATTAAGTTGGCAGTATAGTCCCCACACATTAGGTTGGCAATAAAGTCCCCCCACATTAGGTTGGCAGTATAGTCCCCCCACATTAGGTTGGCAGTATAGTCTCCCCACATTAGTTTGGCAGTATAGTCCCCCGACATTAGGTTGGCAGTATAGTCCCCCCACATTAGGTTGGCAGTATAGTCCCCCCACATTAGGTTGGCAGTATAGTCCCCCCACATTAGGTTGGCAATATAGTCTCCCCACATTAGGTTGGCAGTATAGTCTCCCCACATTAGGTTGGCAGTATAGTCTCCCCACATTAGGTTGGCAGTATAGTCCCCCCACATTAGGCCCCGCATAGTCCCCCCACATTAGGCCCCGCATAGTCCCCCCACATTAGGCCCCCGCATAGTCCCCCCACATTAGGCCCCCGCATAGTCCCCCCACATTAGGCCCCGCATAGTCCCCCCACATTAGGCCCCGCATAGTCCCCCCACTTTAGGCCCCGTATAGTCCCCCCACATTAGGCCCCGCATAGTCCCCCCACATTAGGCCCCGCATAGTCCCCCCACATTAGGTCCCGCATAGTCCCCCACATTAGGCCCTGCATAGTCCCCCCACATTAGGCCCCGCATAGTCCCCCCACATTAGACCCTGCATAGTCCCCCCACATTAGGCCCCGCATAGTCCCCCCACATTAGGCCCTGTATAGTCCCCCCACATTAGGCCCCGTATAGTCCCCCCACATTAGGCCCCGTATAGTCCCCCCCACATTAGGCCCAGTATAGTCCCCCCCACATTAGGCCCAGTATAGTCCCCCCCACATTAGGCCCAGTATAGCCCCCCCCACATTAGGCCCAGTATAGTCCCCCCACATTAGGCCCCGTATAGTCCCCCCACATTAGGCCCCGCTTAGTCCCCCCACATTAGGCCCCGCATAGTCCCCCCACTTTAGGCCCCGTATAGTCCCCCCACATTAGGCCCCGCATAGTCCCCCCACATTAGGCCCCGCATAGTCCCCCCACATTAGGTCCCGCATAGTCCCCCACATTAGGCCCTGCATAGTCCCCCCACATTAGGCCCCGCATAGTCCCCCCACATTAGACCCTGCATAGTCCCCCCACATTAGGCCCCGCATAGTCCCCCCACATTAGGCCCTGTATAGTCCCCCCACATTAGGCCCCGTATAGTCCCCCCACATTAGGCCCCGTATAGTCCCCCCCACATTAGGCCCAGTATAGTCCCCCCCACATTAGGCCCAGTATAGTCCCCCCCACATTAGGCCCAGTATAGCCCCCCCCACATTAGGCCCAGTATAGTCCCCCCACATTAGGCCCCGTATAGTCCCCCCACATTAGGCCCCGCTTAGTCCCCCCACATTAGGCCCCGCATAGTCCCCCCACATTAGGCCCTGTATAGTCCCCCCACATTAGGCCCCGTATAGTCCCCCCACATTAGGCCCCGTATAGTCCCCCCCACATTAGGCCCAGTATAGTCCCCCCCACATTAGGCCCAGTATAGTCCCCCCCACATTAGGCCCAGTATAGCCCCCCCACATTAGGCCCAGTATAGTCCCCCCACATTAGGCCCAGTATAGTCCCCCCACATTAGGCCCAGTATAGTCCCCCCAAATTAGGCCCAGTATAGTCCCCCCCACATTAGGCCCAGTATAGTCCCCCCCACATTAGGCCCAGTATAGTCCCCCCCACATTAGGCCCAGTATAGTCCCCCCCCACATTAGGCCCAGAATAGTCCCCCCCACATTAGGCTCAGTATAGTCCCCCCCACATTAGGCCCAGTATAGTCCCCCCCCACATTAGGCCCAGTATAGTCCCCCCCACATTAGGCCCAGTATAGTCCCCCCCCACATTAGGCCCAGTATAGTCCCCCCACATTAGGCCCAGTATAGTCCCCCCCACATTAGGCCCAGTATAGTCCCCCCACATAAGGCCCAGTATAGTCCCCCCAAATTAGGCCCAGTATAGTCCCCCCCACATTAGGCCCAGTATAGTCATCCCCACATTAGGCCCAGTATAGTCCCCCCCCCACATTAGGCCCAGTATAGTCCCCCCACATTAGGCCCAGTATAGTCCCCCCCACATTAGGCACAGTATAGTCCCCCCACATTAGGCCCAGTATAGTCCCCCCACATTAGGCCCAGTATAGTCCCCCACATTAGGCCCAGCATAGTCCCCCCACATTAGACCCCACATAGTCCTCCCACATTAGGCCCCGTATAGTCCCCCCACATTAGGCCCCGTATAGTCCCCACACATTAGGTCCCGCATAGTCCCCCCACATTAGACCCCGCATAGTCCCCCCACATTAGACCCCGTATAGTCCCCCCACATTAGGCCCCGTATAGTCCCCCACATTATGCCCCGTATATTCAACCCACATTAGGCCCAGTATAGTCCCACCACATTAGGCCCAGTATAGTCCCCCCACATTAGGCCCAGTATAGTCCCCCCACATTAGGCCCAGTATAGTCCCCCCACATTAGGCCCAGTATAGTCCCCCCCACATTAGGCCCAGTATAGTCATCCCCACATTAGGCCCAGTATAGTCCCCCCCACATTAGGCCCTGTATAGTCCCCCCACATTAGGCCCAGTATAGTCCCCCCACATTAGGCCCAGTATAGCCCCCCCACATTAGGCCCAGTATAGTCCCCCCACATTAGGCCCAGTATAGTCCCCCCCACATTAGGCCCAGTATAGTCCCCCCCACATTAGGCCCAGTATAGTCCCCCCCCACATTAGGCCCAGTATAGTCCCCCCACATTAGGCCCAGTATAGTCCCCCCACATTAGGCCCAGTATAGTCCCCCCACATTAGGCCCAGTATAGTCCCCCCACATTAGGCCCAGTATAGTCTCCCCACATTAGGCCCAGTATAGTCCCCCCACATTAGGCCCAGTATAGTCCCCCCACATTAGGCCCAGTATAGTCCCCCACATTAGGCCCAGTATAGTCCCCCCCCACATTAGGCCCAGTATAGTCCCCCCCACATTAGGCCCAGTATAGTCCCCCCACATTAGGCCAGTATAGTCCCCCCCCACATTAGGCCCAGTATAGTCCCCCCCACATTAGGCCCAGTATAGTCCCCCCACATTAGGCCCAGTATAGTCCCCCCACATTAGGCCCAGTATAGTCCCCCCACATTAGGTGCAGTTCCCCCACAAACATACAGCCTTTCAGCCATACAGTGTATTACTGAAGGCTGTATGCCTGTGTACTGCCCCCCTTAGGTGTTCCGAGCACCACTCCTCCGGTCGGCTATACAAGTAGGTCCCGGGACCGGAGGAGCGGTGCTCGGAACACCAAAGGTGACGCGCCGCTGGAAACACTTACCAAGTTGACAGCGCG
>NW_026608876.1:0-49844 GCF_029499605.1 Hyla sarda | reverse complement strand
GGAGATATCTTTATATTATATTATTATATACAATATATTATGTCCCCATCATACAGGAGATATCTTTATATTATTATATACAATATATTATGTCACCATCATACAGGAAATATCTTTATATTATTATATACAATATATTATGTCCCCATCATACAGGAGATATCTTTATATTATATTATTATATACAATATATTATGTCCCCATCATACAGGAGATATCTTTATATTATTATATACAATATATTATGTCACCATCATACAGGAGATATCTCTTATTATTATATACAATATATTATGTCACCATCATAAAGGAGATATCTTTATATTATATACAATATATTATGTCACCATCATACAGGAGATATCTTTATATTATTATATACAATATATTATGTCCCCATCATACAGGAGATATCTTTATATTATTATATACAATATATTATGTCCCCATCATACAGGAGATATCTTTATATTATTATATACAATATATTATGTCCCCATCATACAGGAGATATCTTTATATTATTATATACAATATATTATGTCCCCATCATACAGGAGATATCTTTATATTATTATATACAATATATTATGTCACCATCATACAGGAGATATCTTTATATTATATTATTATATACAATATATTATGTCCCCATCATACAGGAGATATCTTTATATTATATTATTATATACAATATATTATGTCACCATCATACAGGAGATATCTTTATATTATTATATACAATATATTATGTCACCATCATACAGGAGATATCTTTATATTATTATATACAATATATTATGTCCCCATCATACAGGAGATATCTTTATATTATTATATACAATATATTATGTCCCCATCATACAGGAGATATCTTTATATTATTATATACAATATATTATGTCACCATCATACACGAGATATCTTTATATTATTATATACAATATATTATGTCACCATCATACAGGAAATATCTTTATATTATTATATACAATATATTATGTCACCATCATACACGAGATATCTTTATATTATTATATACAATATATTATGTCACCATCATACAGGAGATATCTTTATATTATTATATACAATATATTATGTCACCATCATACAGGAGATATCTTTATATTATATTATTATATACAATATATTATGTCCCCATCATACAGGAGATATCTTTATATTATTATATACAATATATTATGTCCCCATCATACAGGAGATATCATTATATTATTATATACAATATATTATGTCCCCATCATACAGGAGATATCTTTATATTATTATATACAATATATTATGTCACCATCATACAGGAGATATCTTTATATTATTTTATACAATATATTATGTCCCCATCATACAGGAGATATCTTTATATTATTATATACAATATATTATGTCACCATCATACAGGAGATATCTTTATATTATTATATACAATATATTATGTCCCCATCATACAGGAGATATCTTTATATTATTATATACAATATATTATGTCACCATCATACAGGAGATATCTATATATTATTATATACAATATATTATGTCACCATCATACAGGAGATATCTTTATATTATTATATACAATATATTATGTCTCCATCATACAGGAGATATCTTTATATTATTATATTATATACAATATATTATGTCCCCATCATACAGGAGATATCTTTATATTATTATATACAATATATTATGTCCCCATCATACAGGAGATATCTTTATATTATTATATACAATATATTATGTCCCCATCATACAGGAGATATCTTTATATTATTATATTATATACAATATATTATGTCCCCATCATACAGGAGATATCTTTATATTATTATATACAATATATTATGTCACCATCATACAGGAGATATCTTTATATTATTATATACAATATATTATGTCACCATCATACAGGAGATATCTTTATATTATTATATTATATACAATATATTATGTCCCCATCATACAGGAGATATCTTTATATATTTATATACAATATATTATGTCCCCATCATACAGGAGATATCTTTATATTATTATATACAATATATTATGTCACCATCATACAGGAAATATCTTTATATTATTATGTACAATATATTATGTCACCATCATACAGGAGATATCTTTATATTATTATATACAATATATTATGTCACCATCATACAGGAGATATCTTTATATTATTATATTATATACAATATATTATGTCCCCATCATACAGGAGATATCTTTATATTATTATATACAATATATTATGTCACCATCATACAGGAGATATCTTTATATTATATTATATACAATATATTATGTCCCCATCATACAGGAGATATCTCTATATTATATACAATATATTATGTCTCCATCATACAGGAGATATCTTTATATTATTATATACAATATATTATGTCACCATCATACAGGAGATATCTTTATATTATTATATACAATATATTATGTCCCCATCATACAGGAGATATCTTTATATTATTATATACAATATATTATGTCACCATCATACAGGAGATATCTTTATATTATATTATATACAATATATTATGTCACCATCATACAGGAGATATCTTTATATTATTATATACAATATATTATGTCACCATCATACAGGAGATATCTTTATATTATTATATTATATACAATATATTATGTCACCATCATACAGGAGATATCTTTATATTATTATATTATATACAATATATTATGTCACCATCATACAGGAGATATCTTTATATTATTATATACAATATATTATGTCACCATCATACAGGAGATATCTTTATATTATTATATTATATACAATATATTATGTCACCATCATACAGGAGATATCTTTATATTATTATATTATATACAATATATTATGTCACCATCATACAGGAGATATCTTTATATTATTATATTATATACAATATATTATGTCCCCATCATACAGGAGATATCTTTATATTATTATATTATATACAATATATTATGTCACCATCATACAGGAGATATCTTTATATTATTATATACAATATATTATGTCACCATCATACAGGAGATATCTTTATATTATTATATACAATATATTATGTCACCATCATACAGGAGATATCTTTATATTATTATATACAATATATTATGTCCCAATCATACAGGAGATATCTATATATTATTATATACAATATATTATGTCCCCATCATACAGGAGATATCTTTATATTATTATATACAATATATTATGTCACCATCATACAGGAGATATCTTTATATTATTATATACAATACATTATGTCCCCATCATACAGGAGATATCTTTATATTATTATATACAATATATTATGTCCCCATCATACAGGAGATATCTTTATATTATATTATTATATACAATATATTATGTCACCATCATACAGGAGATATCTTTATATTATATTATTATATACAATATATTATGTCACCATCATACAGGAGATATCTTTATATTATATTATTATATACAATATATTATGTCACCATCATATAGGAGATATCTTTATATTATTATATACAATATATTATGTCACCATCATACAGGAGATATCTTTATATTATTATATACAATATATTATGTCACCATCATACAGGAGATATCTTTATATTATTATATACAATATATTATGTCACCATCATACAGGAGATATCTTTATATTATTATATACAATATATTATGTCCCCATCATACATGAGATATCTTTATATTATTATATACAATATATTATGTCACCATCATACAGGAGATATCTTTATATTATTATATACAATATATTATGTCACCATCATACAGGAGATATCTTTATATTATTATATACAATATATTATGTCACCATCATACAGGAGATATCTTTATATTATTATATACAATATATTATGTCCCCATCATACATGAGATATCTTTATATTATTATATACAATATATTATGTCACCATCATACAGGAGATATCTTTATATTATTATATACAATATATTATGTCACCATCATACAGGAGATATCTTTATATTATTATATACAATATATTATGTCTCCATCATACAGGAGATATCTTTATATTATTATATTATATACAATATATTATGTCACCATCATACAGGAGATATCTTTATATTATTATATACAATATATTATGTCCCCATCATACAGGAGATATCTTTATATTATTATATACAATATATTATGTCCCCATCATACAGGAGATATCATTATATTAATATATACAATATATAATGTCACCATCATACAGGAGATATCTTTATATTATTATATACAATATATTATGTCACCATCATACAGGAGATATCTTTATATTATATACAATATATTATGTCATCATCATACAGGAGATATCTTTATATTATTATATACAATATATTATGTCACCATCATACAGGAGATATCTTTATATTATTATATACAATATATTATGTCACCATCATACAGGAGATATCTTTATATTATTATATACAATATATTATGTTCCCATCATACAGGAGATATCTTTATCTTATTATATACAATATATTATGTCCCCATCATACAGGAGATATCTTTATATTATTATATTATATACAATATATTATGTCCCCATCATACAGGAGATATCTTTATATATTTATATACAATATATTATGTCCCCATCATACAGGAGATATCTTTATATTATTATATACAATATATTATGTCCCCATCATACAGGAGATATCTTTATATTATTATATACAATATATTATGTCCCCATCATACAGGAGATATCTTTATATTATTATATACAATATATTATGTCCCCATCATACAGGAGATATCTTTATATTATTATATACAATATATTATGTCACCATCATACAGGAGATATCTTTATATTATTATATACAATATATTATGTCCCCATCATACAGGAGATATCTTTATATTATTATATTATATACAATATATTATGTCACCATCATACAGGAGATATCTTTATATTATTATATACAATATATTATGTCACCATCATACAGGAGATATCTTTATATTATTATATTATATACAATATATTATGTCCCCATCATACAGGAGATATCTTTATATTATTATATACAATATATTATGTCACCATCATACAGGATATATCTTTATATTATTATATTATATACAATATATTATGTCACCATCATACAGGAGATATCTTTATATTATATACAATATATTATGTCACCATCATACAGGAGATATCTTTATATTATTATATTATATACAATATATTATGTCCCCATCATACAGGAGATATCTTTATATTATTATATACAATATATTATGTCACCATCATACAGGATATATCTTTATATTATTATATTATATACAATATATTATGTCACCATCATACAGGAGATATCTTTATATTATATACAATATATTATGTCCCCATCATACAGGAGATATCTTTATATTATTATATTATATACAATATATTATGTCACCATCATACAGGAGATATCTTTATATTTTTATATACAATATATTATGTCACCATCATACAGGATATATCTTTATATTATTATATACAATATATTATGTCACCATCATACAGGAGATATCTTTATATTATATACAATATACTATGTCCCCATCATACAGGAGATATCTTTATATTATTATATACAATATATTATGTCACCATCATACAGGAGATATCTTTATATTATTATATTATATACAATATATTATGTCCCCATCATACAGGAGATATCTTTATATTATTATATACAATATATTATGTCACCATCATACAGGAGATATCTTTATATTATTATATACAATATATTATGTCACCATCATACAGGAGATATCTTTATATTATTATATTATATACAATATATTATGTCCCCATCATACAGGAGATATCTTTATATTATTATATACAATATATTATGTCCCCATCATACAGGAGATATCTTTATATTATTATATACAATATATTATGTCACCATCATACAGGAGATATCTTTATATTATTATATTATATACAATATATTATGTCCCCATTATACAGGAGATATCTTTATATTATTATATACAATATATTATGTCCCCATCATACAGGAGATATCTTTATATTATTATATACAATATATTATGTCACCATCATACAGGAGATATCTTTATATTATTATATACAATATATTATGTCCCCATCATACAGGAGATATCTTTATATTATTATATACAATATATTATGTCCCCATCATACAGGAGATATCTTTATATTATTATATACAATATATTATGTCACCATCATACAGGAGATATCTTTATATTATTATATACAATATATTATGTCCCCATCATACAGGAGATATCTTTATATTATTATATTATATACAATATATTATGTCCCCATCATACAGGAGATATCTTTATATTATTATATACAATATATTATGTCACCATCATACAGGAGATATCTTTATATTATTATATACAATATATTATGTCCCCATCATACAGGAGATATCTTTATATTATTATATACAATATATTATGTCACCATCATACAGGAGATATCTTTATATTATTATATGCAATATATTATGTCCCCATCATACAGGAGATATCTTTATATTATTATATACAATATATTATGTCACCATCATACAGGAGATATCTTTATATTATTATATACAATATATTATGTCCCCATCATACAGGAGATATCTTTATATTATTATATACAATATATTATGTCACCATCATACAGGAGATATCTTTATATTATTATATGCAATATATTATGTCCCCATCATACAGGAAATATCATTATATTATTATATACAATATATTATGTCCCCATCATACAGGAGATATCTTTATATTATTATATACAATATATTATGTCCCCATCATACAGGAGATATCTTTATATTATTATATACAATATATTATGTCCCCATCATACAGGAGATATCATTATATTATTATATACAATATATTATGTCCCCATCATACAGGAGATATCTTTATATTATTATATACAATATATTATGTCCCCATCATACAGGAGATATCTTTATATTATTATATACAATATATTATGTCCCCATCATACAGGAGATATCATTATATTATTATATACAATATATTATGTCCCCATCATACAGGAGATATCTTTATATTATTATATACAATATATTATGTCCCCATCATACAGGAGATATCTTTATATTATTATATACAATATATTATGTCCCCATCATACAGGAGATATCTTTATATTATTATATTATATACAATATATTATGTCACCATCATACAGGAGATATCTTTATATTATTATATACAATATATTATGTCCCCATCATACAGGAGATATCTTTATATTATTATATACAATATATTATGTCCCCATCATACAGGAGATATCATTATATTATTATATACAATATATTATGTCACCATCATACAGGAGATATCTTTATATTATTATATACAATATATTATGTCACCATCATACAGGAGATATCTTTATATTATTATATACAATATATTATGTCCCCATCATACAGGAGATATCTTTATATTATTATATACAATATATTATGTCACCATCATACAGGAGATATCTTTATATTATTATATACAATATATTATGTCCCCATCATACAGGAGAATATCCAAGCAAGATACAGCTCACTCCTGCAATGCGCACACCTGTGTCTCGGACCCGCCGGCACCGCCCCGGCTTCCACAGTAAATCCAACACAAACGAATGTCCAGCACTTGGTATGCGAATAAAATAATCTTCGTTTATTGAAGTTGCACAGGACAAACAGGTACAAGTGGTCTTTCTGACGCGTTTCGCGCTTAGATGCGCTTAGTCATAGAATAAAGACTTCACATTAAAGACACATTAAAATAGTATTTGTGAGCAATCACGTGACTGATAGTAATCAGATATGTTGGAAAATGTGGTCCGGATTTTCTCTGGTACTTTTTCCGGGTTTTATTCACATTATGGTCCATCACTATATTTTTAAGTAAAAGACACACCGGGAAGATATATAAAATAGAGATACATGTACATGTATTGAGATCTTTGTCCCCATATTATTATTATTATTATCAATATGTTATTGTGCTAGAGAACTGTTTTATAACATAAATCCCTTCCAATAAAGAATTTTATATTTATTCATCAAAGAGGGGGTAAATAAATTATATTTATACTATAAACCAAATAAGTAATAATTTTAATAAACAGTGATTAAATCCAATCTTCGATTCAATCCATCTGGATGTATCGTTTTAAGACAAAACATCCAGAAAGTTTCCCTGTTTAGCAAATGTTTTCTAAGATCTCCCCCTCTTGGATGTTTTTTAACCCTCTCTATGCCTTTGACGGTCAGGGTGTCAGTATTACCTCCATGAGATTCACTAAAATGTTTGGTTAGGGCAGATACCCCTACCTTCATGCCCTTGGTATCTGAAATATGTCTGCGGACACGGACTTTTAATTGGTTACTAGTAGATCCCACATATTGCAGTCTGCATTGTGTACAGGCTGCAAGATATACTACATATTCCGTACTACAATTTATGTAGCTTAATATTGGATATGATATATTAGTAGTATAAGACGTAAAATGGTCGGTTTTTTCCATATAATTACATGTTATTCATCTGCCGTGTCCACAGCCCACATTTCCTTTATACTTCAGCCAATTTATATTGCCCTGTTCAGACTTGGGTTTACTGCTAAATAAGCTGGGTGAAAGCACTGACCCCAATGTTTGGCCTCTTCTAGGGATTACATTAATACCACCCGTGATGACTTCTCTCAATACTGTATCTACTTCAAGAACCGGTAGATATTTAGTTACAATTTGTTTGATAGTAGAAAACTGTGCACTATATGCAGTTACGAACGTGGGTTTTTTCTTTTTTACAGAGTTTTTGTTCTCATTTTCATTTTTATTTTTACTTATTACCAGAGTGTTCCTATCTCTATCATGTGCTCGCTTGTTAGCTATGTCTAGATTATTTTTTGTATAGCCCCTTTCACTCATTCTTTGGTTAAGTTGTTTCATTTCATCCAGAAAAATGGTATTGGACGTACAATTTCTTTTAGTACGGCACAGTTCTCCATATGGGATGTTCCGTACCACATGTTTCGGGTGACATGATGTAGCCATTAATACAGAATTAGTCGCAGTATTATTTAGCAGTAAACCCAAGTCTGAACAGGGCAATATAAATTGGCTGAAGTATAAAGGAAATGTGGGCTGTGGACACGGCAGATGAATAACATGTAATTATATGGAAAAAACCGACCATTTTACGTCTTATACTACTAATATATCATATCCAATATTAAGCTACATAAATTGTAGTACGGAATATGTAGTATATCTTGCAGCCTGTACACAATGCAGACTGCAATATGTGGGATCTACCAGTAATCAATTAAAAGTCCGTGTCCGCAGACATATTTCAGATACCAAGGGCATGAAGGTAGGGGTATCTGCCCTAACCAAACATTTTAGTGAATCTCATGGAGGTAATACTGACACCCTGACCGTCAAAGGCATAGAGAGGGTTAAAAAACATCCAAGAGGGGGAGATCTTAGAAAACATTTGCTAAACAGGGAAACTTTCTGGATGTTTTGTCTTAAAACGATACATCCAGATGGATTGAATCGAAGATTGGATTTAATCACTGTTTATTAAAATTATTACTTATTTGGTTTATAGTATAAATATAATTTATTTACCCCCTCTTTGATGAATAAATATAAAATTCTTTATTGGAAGGGATTTATGTTATAAAACAGTTCTCTAGCACAATAACATATTGATAATAATAATAATAATATGGGGACAAAGATCTCAATACATGTACATGTATCTCTATTTTATATATCTTCCCGGTGTGTCTTTTACTTAAAAATATAGTGATGGACCATAATGTGAATAAAACCCGGAAAAAGTACCAGAGAAAATCCGGACCACATTTTCCAACATATCTGATTACTATCAGTCACGTGATTGCTCACAAATACTATTTTAATGTGTCTTTAATGTGAAGTCTTTATTCTATGACTAAGCGCATCTAAGCGCGAAACGCGTCAGAAAGACCACTTGTACCTGTTTGTCCTGTGCAACTTCAATAAACGAAGATTATTTTATTCACATACCAAGTGCTGGACATTCGTTTGTGTTGGATCATACAGGAGATATCTTTATAAAGTCCAAAATTACTGTGTTTTGGTCACATCATATTCCAATTTAAAAAAAATGTGATCAAAGAACAAATAGACACATATGTAAGGATCTGGATACTGTGAGGATACTGGAGGTGGATCCTCTGTGTCAGTGGGGTGATGACGTGGGCCGTACCAGGGAATGGAGTCTAAGGGGTTACTGGTTTTCACCAGAACCCGCCGCAAAGCGGGATGGACTTGCTGCGGCAGGTAACCCCCAGGTCGTTCCACCCGATAGCGACTCAACCCCGACTGACTGCTGAGATAAGCGCGGTACAAGGGATTAGGCAAGGGCAAGGTCGGACGTAGCAGAAGGTCAGGGCAGGCAGCAAAGATCGTAGTCAGGGGCAACAGCAGAGGGTCTGGAACACAGGCTAGGAACATACAAGGAAACGCTTTCACTGGCACAATGGCAACAAGATCCGGCAATGTTGGGAAGGGGAAGTGAGGTAATATAGGCATGGACATGGGTGTATTCACTAATTGGGCCAGGCGCCAATCAGAGGCGCACTGGCCCTTTAAATCACAGAGAGCCGGCGCGCACGCGCCCTAGGGAGCGGGGCCTCGGGCGCCGGGACTGAACCGACGGAGGACAGGACGGGTAAGGAGACTGGGATGCGAACCCCGAGCGTGCACGTCCCGCTTCGCAGGTCGCATTCCCGCCGGTGACATTAATGCAGCGCTCTCGGTCAGCGGGTCTGCGACAAGGTGAACGCTGCGAGCGCTCCGGGGAGGAGCGGGGACCCGGAGCGCTCGGCGTAACAACATATACACAAAAGTGGTACCAAAAAAAACTACAGATCATGGCGCCAAAAATGAGCCTCATACAGACGCAAATATGGAAAAATGTGAAAGTTATAGGCGGTCAAAATAGGGCAATTTTAAAAATACTTATTTTGCGAAAAAGTTTACGTTTTTATAAAAGCAGTACAATAGAAAAGCTGTAACCATGGTGATCATTTTAATCGTACTAAACCACAGAATAAAGAAAACGTAAACCATAAAGTGTAAAGCATGAAAACCCTTCAAAATACAGAACTGTGGTTTTCATTTTAACTTCCTAACACAAATAATCATTTTATGGGTTTGCCGTACATTTAATGGTAAAATGAGTGATGTCAATTGGTTGCGCAAAAAACAAGCCCTCATATGGGTGTGGATTGAAATATAAAAGAGTTATGATATTAAGGCGAGGAGGGAAAAACGGAAAAAATATATATATATAAAATGGTCTGTGTCCTTAAAGGGTTACTGCGCCCCTATTCCTTTGGACAGGGGATGAGATGTCTAGGGGCGGAGTATCCCTTTAAGGGGTTAAGCTGGTAATCTGGAGAATTATCCTGTGTAAATTCCGGTTGTGACCTGATCCCACAGATCCGCTGTCTATTCCCATCCTGATTGTTACCTTTATTGTGGGTTTCAGGGATTTTGCTTTTTTCTAGTCGTCTTTTCCTTTATAGATTTGAAGATGAGTTCGATCCATTATCAGAAGGCGACATCTAGTGGTGGTTTATGGGAACAGCAGGACGAGGAGTATGTATATAATGTATAACTTGTATATAATGTATATAATCTATAACATGTATATAATCTATAACCTGTATTTAATGTATATAATCTATAACATGTATATAATCTATAACCTGTATATAATCTATAACCTGTATATAATGTATATAATGTATAACCTGTATATGATGTATAACCTGTATATAATGTATATAATCTATAACCTGTATATAATGTATAACCTGTATATAATGTATATAATGTATAACCTGTATATAATGTATAACCTGTATATAATGTATATAATGTATAACCTGTATATAATGTATAACCTGTATATAATGTATAACCTGTATATAATGTATATAATGTATAACATGTATATAATGTATATCCTGTATATAATGTATATAATCTATAACCTGTATATAATGTATAACCTGTATATAATGTATATAATGTATAACATGTATATAATGTATATCCTGTATATAATGTATATAATCTATAACCTGTATATAATGTATAACCTGTATATAATGTATAACCTGTATATAATCTATAACCTGTATATAATGTATATAATGTATATAATCTATAACCTGTATATAATGTATAACCTGTATATAATGTATAACCTGTATATAATCTATAACCTGTATATAATGTATAACCTGTATATAATCTATAACCTGTATATAATGTATATAATGTATAACATGTATATAATGTATATCCTGTATATAATGTATATAATCTATAACCTGTATATAATGTATAACCTGTATATAATGTATAACCTGTATTTAATGTATATAATCTATAACCTGTATATAATGTATAACCTGTATTTAATGTATATAATCTATAACATGTATATAATGTATAACCTGTATATAATGTATAACCTGTATATAATGTATATCCTGTATATAATGTATAACCTGTATATAATGTATAACCTGTATTTAATGTATATAATCTATAACATGTATATAATGTATAACCTGTATATAATGTATATAATGTATAACCTGTATATAATGTATAACCTGTATATAATGTATAACCTGTATATAATGTATATAATGTATAACCTGTATATAATGTATATAATGTATAACCTGTATATAATCTATAACCTGTATATAATGTATATAATGTATAACCTGTATATAATGTATAACCTGTATATAATGTATAACCTATATATAATGTATAACCTGTATATAATGTATATAATGTATAACCTGTATATAATGTATAACCTGTATATAATGTATATAATCTATAACCTGTATATAATCTATAACCTGTATATAATGTATAACTTGTATATAATGTATATAATGTATAACCTGTATATAATGTATAACCTGTATATAATGTATATAATCTATAACCTGTATATAATCTATAACCTGTATATAATGTATATAATCTATAACCTGTATATAATCTATAACCTGTATATAAGGTATATAATCTATAACCTGTATATAATGTATAACCTGTATATAATGTATATAATGTATAACCTGTATATAATGTATAACCTGTATATAATCTATAACCTGTATATAATGTATAACCTGTATATAATGTATATAATGTATAACCTGTATATAATCTATAACCTGTATATAATGTATATAATCTATAACCTGTATATAATGTATAACCTGTATATAATGTATATAATCTATAACCTGTATATAATATATATAATGTATAACCTGTATATAATCTATAACCTGTATATAATGTATATAATCTATAACCTGTATATAATGTATATAATCTATAACCTGTATATAATGTATAACCTGTATATAATGTATATAATGTATAACCTGTATATAATGTATAACCTGTATATAATGTATAACCTGTATATAATGTATATAATGTATAACCTGTATATAATGTATAACCTGTATATAATGTATATAATCTATAACCTGTATATAATGTATATAATCTATAATCTGTATATAATGTATAACCTGTATATAATCTATAACCTGTATATAAGGTATATAATCTATAACCTGTATATAATGTATAACCTGTAAATAATGTATATAATGTATAACCTGTATATAATGTGTATAATCTATAACCTGTATATAATGTATAAACTGTATATAATGTATATAATCTATAACCTGTATATAATGTATATAATCTATAACATGTATATAATGTATAACCTGTTTATAATGTATATAATGTATAACCTGTATATAATGTATATAATGTATAACCTGTATATAATGTATATAATGTATAACCTGTATATAATGTATAACCTGTATATAATGTATATAATCTATAACCTGTATATAATGTATAACCTGTATATAATGTATATAATCTATAACCTGTATATAATGTATATAATCTATAACATGTATATAATGTATAACCTGTTTATAATGTATATAATGTATAACCTGTATATAATGTATATAATGTATAACCTGTATATAATGTATATAATCTATAACCTGTATATAATGTGTATAATCTATAACCTGTATATAATGTATAACTTGTATATAATGTATAACCTGTATATAATGTATATAATGTATAACCTGTATATAATGTATATAATCTATAACCTGTATATAATGTATATAATGTATAACCTGTATATAATGTATAACCTGTATATAATCTATGACCTGTATATAATGTATATAATGTATAACCTGTATATAATGTATATAATCTATAACCTGTATATAATGTATAACCTGTATATAATGTATATAATGTATAACCTGTATATAATGTATAACCTGTATATAATATATAATCTATAACCTGTATATAATATATAACCTGTATATAATGTATAACCTGTATATAATGTATATAATGTATAACCTGTATATAATGTATAACCTGTATATAATGTATAACCTGTATATAATGTATATAATCTATAACCTGTATATAATGTATAACCTGTATATAATGTGTATAATCTATAACCTGTATATAATGTATATAATGTATAACCTGTATATAATGTATAACCTGTATATAATGTATAACCTGTATATAATGTATATAATGTATAACCTGTATATAATGTGTATAATCTATAACCTGTATATAATGTATAACCTGTATATAATGTATATAATGTATAACCTGTATATAATGTGTGTAATCTATAACCTGTATATAATGTATAACCTGTATATAATGTATATAATCTATAACCTGTATATAATGTATATAATGTATAACCTGTATATAATGTATATCCTGTATATAATGTATAACCTATATATAATCTATAACCTGTATATAATGTATATAATCTATAACCTGTATATAATGTATAACTTGTATATAATGTATAATCTGTATATAATGTATATAATGTATAACCTGTATATAATGTATAACCTGTATATAATGTATATAATCTATAACCTGTATATAATGTATATAATGTATAACCTGTATATAATGTATAACCTGTATATAATCTATAACCTGTATATAATGTATATAATCTATAACCTGTATATAATATATATATAATGTATAACATGTATATAATGTATAACCTGTATATAATGTATCTAATCTATAACCTGTATATAATGTATAACCTGTATATAATGTATATAATCTATAACCTGTATATAATGTATAACCTGTATATAATCTATAACCTGTATATAATGTATATAATGTATAACCTGTATATAATGTATAACCTGTATATAATGTATATAATCTATAACCTGTATATAATGTATAACCTGTATATAATGTATATAATGTATAACCTGTATATAATATATATAATGTATAACCTGTATATAATGTATAACCTGTATATAATCTATAACCTGTATATAATGTATATAATGTATAACCTGTATATAATGTATAACCTGTATATAATGTATATAATGTATAACCTGTATATAATGTATATAATGTATAACCTGTATATAATGTATAACCTGTATATAATGTATATAATGTATAACCTGTATATAATGTATATAATGTATAACCTGTATATAATGTATAACCTGTATATAATCTATAACCTGTA
Organism: Hyla sarda; assembly: GCF_029499605.1. Classification (NCBI taxonomy): domain Eukaryota; kingdom Metazoa; phylum Chordata; class Amphibia; order Anura; family Hylidae; genus Hyla; species Hyla sarda. Next base: position 33,960 of record NW_026608876.1, on the reverse strand, counting down.
TATAATGTATATAATCTATAACCTGTATATAATCTATAACCTGTATATAATCTATAACCTGTATATAATGTATATAATGTATAACCTGTATATAATGTATAACCTGTATATAATGTATATAATGTATAACCTGTATATAATATATATAATGTATAACCTGTATATAATGTATAACCTGTATATAATCTATAACCTGTATATAATGTATATAATGTATAACCTGTATATAATGTATAACCTGTATATAATGTATATAATGTATAACCTGTATATAATGTATAACCTGTATATAATGTATATAATGTATAACCTGTATATAATGTATAACCTGTATATAATGTATATAATGTATAACCTGTATATAATGTATAACCTGTATATAATGTATATAATGTATAACCTGTATATAATGTATAACCTGTATATAATGTATATAATGTATAACCTGTATATAATGTATATAATGTATAACCTGTATATAATGTATAACCTGTATATAATGTATATAATGTATAACCTGTATATAATGTATAACCTGTATATAATGTATAACCTGTATATAATGTATATAATGTATAACCTGTATATAATGTATATAATGTATAACCTGTATATAATGTGTATAATCTATAACCTGTATATAATGTATATAATCTATAACCTGTATATAATGTATAACCTGTATATAATGTATATAATGTATAACCTGTATATAATGTATAACCTGTATATAATGCATATAATCTATAACCTGTATATAATGTATATAATGTATAACCTGTATATAATGTATATAATGTATAACCTGTATATAATGCATATAATCTATAACCTGTATATAATGTATATAATGTATAACCTGTATATAATGTATATAATGTATATAATGTATAACCTGTATATAATGTATATAATCTATAACCTGTATATAATGTATAACCTGTATATAATGTATATAATGTATAACCTGTATATAATGTATAACCTGTATATAATGTATAACCTGTATATAATATATATAATCTATAACCTGTATATAATGTATAACCTGTATATAATGTATATAATCTATAACCTGTATATAATGTATAACCTGTATATAATCTATAACCTGTATATAATGTATATAATGTATAACCTGTATATAATGTATATAATCTATAACCTGTATATAATGTATATAATGTATAACCTGTATATAATGTATAACCTGTATATAATGTATATAATGTATAACCTGTATATAATGTATAACCTGTATATAATGTATATAATGTATAACCTGTATATAATGTATAACCTGTATATAATGTATAACCTGTATTTAATGTATATAATCTATAACATGTATATAATGTATAACCTGTATATAATGTATATAATGTATAACCTGTATATAATGTATAACCTGTATATAATGTATAACCTGTATATAATGTATATAATCTATAACCTGTATATAATGTATAACCTGTATATAATGTATATAATCTATAACCTGTATATAATGTATAACCTGTATATAATCTATAACCTGTATATAATGTATATAATGTATAACCTGTATATAATGTATAACCTGTATATAATGTATATAATCTATAACCTGTATATAATGTATATAATGTATAACCTGTATATAATGTATATAATGTATATAATCTATAACCTGTATATAATGTATATAATCTATAACCTGTATATAATGTATATAATGTATAACCTGTATATAATGTATAACCTGTATATAATGTATAACCTGTATATAATGTATATAATGTATAACCTGTATATAATGTATAACCTGTATATAATGTATAACCTGTATATAATGTATATAATCTATAACCTGTATATAATGTATATAATGTATAACCTGTATATAATGTATATCCTGTATATAATGCATATAATCTATAACCTGTATATAATGTATATAATGTATATAATGTATATAATGTATATAATGTATATAATGTATAACCTGTATATAATGTATATAATGTTTATAATGTATAACCTGTATATAATGTATATAATCTATAACCTGTATATAATGTATAACCTGTATATAATGTATATAATGTATATAATGTATAACCTGTATATAATGTATATAATGTTTATAATGTATAACCTGTATATAATGTATATAATCTATAACCTGTATATAATGTATAACCTGTATATAATATATATAATCTATAACCTGTATATAATGTATAACCTGTATATAATGTATATAATCTATAACCTGTATATAATGTATAACCTGTATATAATCTATAACCTGTATATAATGTATATAATGTATAACCTGTATATAATGTATAACCTGTATATAATGTATATAATCTATAACCTGTATATAATGTATAACCTGTATATAATGTATATAATCTATAACCTGTATATAATGTATATAATCTATAACCTGTATATAATGTATAACCTGTATATAATGTATATAATGTATAACCTGTATATAATGTATAACCTGTATATAATGTATAACCTGTATATAATGTATATAATGTATAACCTGTATATAATGTATATAATGTATAACCTGTATATAATGTATAACCTGTATATAATGTATAACCTGTATATAATGTATATAATGTATAACCTGTATATAATGTATAACCTGTATATAATGTATAACCTGTATATAATGTATATAATGTATAACCTGTATATAATGTATATAATCTATAACCTGTATATAATGTATATAATGTATAACCTGTATATAATGTATAACCTGTATATAATGTATAACCTGTATATAAGGTATATAATCTATAACCTGTATATAATGTATAACCTGTATATAATGTATATAATGTATAACCTGTATATAATGTATATAATGTATAACCTGTATATAATCTATAACCTGTATATAATGTATAACCTGTATATAATGTATATAATGTATAACCTGTATATAATGTATAACCTGTATATAATGTATATAATGTATAACCTGTATATAATGTATAACCTGTATATAATGTATATAATCTATAACCTGTATATAATGTATATAATCTATAACCTGTATATAATGTATATAATGTATAACCTGTATATAATGTATAACCTGTATATAATGTATATAATGTATAACCTGTATATAATGTATATAATGTATAACCTGTATATAATCTATAACCTGTATATAATGTATAACCTGTATATAATGTATATAATGTATAACCTGTATATAATGTATATAATCTATAACCTGTATATAATGTATAACCTGTATATAATGTATATAATCTATAACCTGTATATAATGTATAACCTGTATATAATGTATATAATGTATAACCTGTATATAATGTATAACCTGTATATAATATATAATCTATAACCTGTATATAATATATAACCTGTATATAATCTATAACCTGTATCTAATGTATATAATCTATAACCTGTATATAATGTATAACCTGTATATAATGTATATAATCTATAACCTGTATATAATGTATAACCTGTATATAATGTATAACCTGTATATAATGTATATAATCTATAACCTGTATATAATGTATAACCTGTATATAATGTATATAATGTATAACCTGTATATATAACCTGTATCTAATGTATATAATGTAATGTATAACCTGTATATAATGTATATAATCTATAACCTGTATATAATGTATATAATGTATAACCTGTATATAATGTAATGTATAACCTGTATATAATGTATAACCTGTATATAATGTATATAATGTATAACCTGTATATAATGTAATGTATAACCTGTATATAATGTATAACCTGTATATAATGTATATAATCTATAACCTGTATATAATGTATATAATGTATAACCTGTATATAATGTATATAATCTATAACCTGTATCTAATGTATATAATCTATAACTTGTATATAATGTATAACCTGTATATAATGTATATAATCTATAACCTGTATCTAATGTATATAATCTATAACCTGTATATAATCTATAACCTGTATATAATGTATATAATCTATAACCTGTATATAATCTATAACCTGTATATAATGTATAACCTGTATATAATGTATATAATCTATAACCTGTATATAATGTATAACCTGTATATAATCTATAACCTGTATATAATGTATATAATGTATAACCTGTATATAATGTATAACCTGTATATAATGTATATAATCTATAACCTGTATATAATGTATAACCTGTATATAATGTATATAATCTATAACCTGTATATAATGTATATAATCTATAACCTGTATATAATGTATAACCTGTATATAATGTATATAATGTATAACCTGTATATAATGTATAACCTGTATATAATGTATAACCTGTATATAATGTATATAATGTATAACCTGTATATAATGTATATAATGTATAACCTGTATATAATGTATAACCTGTATATAATGTATAACCTGTATATAATGTATATAATGTATAACCTGTATATAATGTATAACCTGTATATAATGTATAACCTGTATATAATGTATATAATGTATAACCTGTATATAATGTATATAATCTATAACCTGTATATAATGTATATAATGTATAACCTGTATATAATGTATAACCTGTATATAATGTATAACCTGTATATAAGGTATATAATCTATAACCTGTATATAATGTATAACCTGTATATAATGTATATAATGTATAACCTGTATATAATGTATATAATGTATAACCTGTATATAATGTATATAATGTATAACCTGTATATAATGTATAACCTGTATATAATGTATATAATGTATAACCTGTATATAATGTATAACCTGTATATAATGTATAACCTGTATATAATGTATATAATCTATAACCTGTATATAATCTATAACCTGTATATAATGTATATAATGTATAACCTGTATATAATGTATTATAATGTATAACCTGTATATAATGTATAACCCTGTATATAATCTATAACCTGTATATAATGTATAACCTGTATATAATGTATATAATGTATATCCTGTATATAATGTATATAATGTATAACCTGTATATAATGTATATAATGTATAACCTGTATATAATGTATAACCTGTATATAATCTATAACCTGTATATAATGTATAAACCTGTATATAATGTATATAATGTATAACCTGTATATAATGTATATAATGTATAACCTGTATATAATGTATAACCTGTATATAATCTATAACCTGTATATAATGTATAACCTGTATATAATGTATATAATCTATAACCTGTATATAATGTATATAATGTATAACCTGTATATAATGTATATAATGTATAACCTGTATATAATGTATAACCTGTATATAATATATAATCTATAACCTGTATATAATATATAACCTGTATATAATCTATAACCTGTATCTAATGTATATAATCTATAACCTGTATATAATGTATAACCTGTATATAATGTATATAATCTATAACCTGTATATAGTGTATAACCTGTATATAATGTATATAATGTATAACCTGTATATAATGTATAACCTGTATATAATGTATATAATGTATAACCTGTATATAATGTAATGTATAACCTGTATATAATGTATAACCTGTATATAATGTATATAATGTATAACCTGTATATAATGTAATGTATAACCTGTATATAATGTATATAATCTATAAACCTGTATATAATGTATAACCTGTATATAATGTATAACCTGTATCTAATGTATATAAATCTATAACCTGTATATAATGTATAACCTGTATATAATGTATATATCTATAACCTGTATATAATCTATAACCTGTATATAATGTATAACCTGTATATAATGTATATAATCTATAACCTATATATAATGTATATAATCTATAACCTGTATATAAGGTATAACCTGTATATAATGTATATAATGTATAACCTGTATATAATGTATATAATCTATAACCTGTATATAAGGTATAACCTGTATATAATGTATATAATGTATAACCTGTATATAATGTATAACCTGTATATAATCTATAACCTGTATCTAATGTATATAATCTATAACCTGTATATAATGTATATAATCTATAACCTGTATATAATCTATAACCTGTATATAATGTATATAATCTATAACCTATATATAATGTATATAATGTATAACCTGTATATAATGTATATAATGTATAACCTGTATATAATGTATATCCTGTATATAATGTATAACCTGTATATAATGTATAAACCTGTATATAATGTATATAATCTATAACCTGTATATAATCTATAACCTGTATATAATATATATAATGTATAACCTGTATATAATCTATAACCTATATATAATGTATATAATGTATAACCTGTATATAATGTATAACCTGTATATAATGTATAACCTGTATATAATGTATAACCTGTATATAATATATATAATGTATAACCTGTATATAATCTATAACCTGTATATAATGTATATAATCTATAACCTGTATATAATCTATAACCTGTATATAATCTATAACCTGTATATAATCTATAACCTGTATATAATGTATAACCTGTATATAATCTATAACCTGTATATAATATATATAATGTATAACCTGTATATAATCTATAACCTGTATATAATGTATATAATCTATAACCTGTATATAATCTATAACCTGTATATAATGTATATAATGTATAACCTGTATATAATCTATAACCTGTATATAATGTATAACCTGTATATAATGTATATAATGTATAACCTGTATATAATGTATAACCTGTATATAATGTATAACCTGTATATAATGTATATAATGTATAACCTGTATATAATGTATATAATCTATAACCTGTATATAATGTATATAATGTATAACCTGTATATAATGTATAACCTGTATATAATGTATATAATGTATAACCTGTATATAATGTATAACCTGTATATAATCTATAACCTGTATATAATGTATAACCTGTATATAATGTATATAATGTATAACCTGTATATAATGTATATAATCTATAACCTGTATATAATGTATAACCTGTATATAATGTATATAATGTATAACCTGTATATAATGTATAACCTGTATATAATCTATAACCTGTATATAATGTATATAATGTATAACATGTATATAATCTATAACCTGTATATAATGTATAACCTGTATATAATGTATATAATCTATAACCTGTATATAATGTATATAATGTATAACCTGTATATAATCTATAACCTGTATATAATGTATATAATGTATAACATGTATATAATCTATAACCTGTATATAATGTATAACCTGTATATAATGTATATAATCTATAACCTGTATATAATGTATAACCTGTATATAATGTATAACCTGTATATAATGTATATAATCTATAACCTGTATATAATGTATAACCTGTATATAATGTATATAATGTATAACCTGTATATAATCTATAACCTGTATATAATGTATATAATGTATAACCTGTATATAATGTATATAATGTATAACCTGTATATAATCTATAACCTGTATATAATGTATAACCTGTATATAATGTATATAATGTATAACCTGTATATAATGTATAACCTGTATATAATGTATATAATCTATAACCTGTATATAATGTATATAATCTATAACCTGTATATAATGTATATAATGTATAACCTGTATATAATGTATAACCTGTATATAATGTATATAATGTATAACCTGTATATAATGTATATAATGTATAACCTGTATATAATCTATAACCTGTATATAATGTATAACCTGTATATAATGTATATAATGTATAACCTGTATATAATGTATATAATCTATAACCTGTATATAATGTATAACCTGTATATAATGTATATAATCTATAACCTGTATATAATGTATAACCTGTATATAATGTATATAATCTATAACCTGTATCTAATATATATAATCTATAACCTGTATATAATGTATAACCTGTATATAATGTATATAATGTATAACCTGTATATAATATATAATCTATAACCTGTATATAATGTATAACCTGTATATAATGTATATAATGTATAACCTGTATATAATGTATATAATCTATAACCTGTATATAATGTATATAATCTATAACCTGTATATAATGTATATAATGTATAACCTGTATATAATGTAATGTATAACCTGTATATAATGTATATAATGTATATAATGTATAACCTGTATATAATGTAATGTATAACCTGTATATAATGTATATAATCTATAACCTGTATATAATGTATATAATGTATAACCTGTATATAATGTATAACCTGTATCTAATGTATATAATCTATAACCTGTATATAATGTATAACCTGTATATAATGTATATAATCTATAACCTGTATATAATCTATAACCTGTATATAATGTATAACCTGTATATAATGTATATAATCTATAACCTATATATAATGTATATAATCTATAACCTGTATAATATATATATATATAATCTATAACCTGTATATAAGGTATAACCTGTATATAATGTATATAATGTATAACCTGTATATAATCTATAACCTGTATATAATGTATATAATGTATAACCTGTATATAATCTATAACCTGTATCTAATGTATATAATCTATAACCTGTATATAATGTATAACCTGTATATAATGTATATAATCTATAACCTGTATATAATGTATAACCTGTATATAATGTATAACCTGTATATAATGTATATAATCTATAACCTGTATATAATCTATAACCTGTATATAATGTATATAATCTATAACCTGTATATAATCTATAACCTATATATAATGTATATAATGTTTAACCTGTATATAATGTATATCCTGTATATAATGTATAACCTGTATATAATGTATAACCTGTATATAATGTATATAATCTATAACCTGTATATAATCTATAACCTGTATATAATATATATAATGTATAACCTGTATATAATCTATAACCTGTATATAATGTATATAATGTATAACCTGTATATAATGTATATAATCTATAACCTGTATATAATGTATAACCTGTATATAATGTATATAATGTATAACCTGTATATAATGTATAACCTGTATATAATGTATATAATGTATAACCTGTATATAATCTATAACCTGTATATAATATATATAATGTATAACCTGTATATAATCTATAACCTATATATAATGTATATAATGTATAACCTGTATATAATGTATAACCTGTATATAATGTATAACCTGTATATAATCTATAACCTGTATATAATGTATATAATGTATAACCTGTATATAATGTATAACCTGTATATAATGTGTATAATTTATAACTTGTATATAATGTATATAAGGTATAACCTGTATATAATGTATAACCTGTATATAATGTATATAATGTATAACCTGTATATAATGTATAACCTGTATATAATGTATAACCTGTATATAATGCATATAATCTATAACCTGTATATAATGTATATAATGTATAACCTGTGTATAATGTATAACCTGTATATAATGTATAACCTGTATATAATGTAATGTATAACCTGTATATAATGTATATAATGTATAACCTGTATATAATGTAATGTATAACCTGTATATAATGTATAACCTGTATATAATATATATAATCTATAACCTGTATATAATCTATAACCTGTATATAATGTATAACCTGTATAGAATATATATAATGTATAACCTGTATATAATGTAATGTATAACCTGTATATAATGTATATAATGTATAACCTGTATATAATGTAATGTATAACCTGTATATAATGTATAACCTGTATATAATATATATAATCTATAACCTGTATAGAATATATATAATGTATAACCTGTATATAAGGTATAACCTGTATATAATGTATAACCTGTATATAATGTATATAATGTATAACCTGTATATAATGTATATAATGTATAACCTGTATATAATGTATAACCTGTATATAATCTATAACCTGTATATAAGGTATATAATCTATAACCTGTATATAATGTATAACCTGTATATAATGTATATAATGTATAACCTGTATATAATGTATATAATCTATAACCTGTATATAATGTATAACCTGTATATAATGTATATAATCTATAACCTGTATATAATGTATAACCTGTATATAATGTATAAAATGTATAACCTGTATATAATCTATAACCTGTATATAATGTATATAATCTATAACCTGTATATAATGTATATAATCTATAACCTGTATATAATGTATATAATGTATAACCTGTATATAATCTATAACCTGTATATAATGTATATAATGTATAACCTGTATATAATGTATAACCTGTATATAATGTATATAATGTATAACCTGTATATAATGTGTATAATCTATAACCTGTATATAATGTATATAATGTATAACCTGTATATAATGTATAACATGTATATAATGTATATAATCTATAACCTGTATATAATGTATAACCTGTATATAATGTATTATAATCTATAACATGTATATAATGTATAACCTGTATATAATGTGTATAATCTATAACCTGTATATAATGTGTATAATCTATAACATGTATATAATGTATAACCTGTATATAATGTATAACCTGTATATAATGTATATAATGTATAACCTGTATATAATGTATAACCTGTATATAATGTATATAATGTATAACCTGTATATAATATATATAATGTATAACCTGTATATAATGTATATAATGTATAACCTGTATATAATGTATATAATGTATAACATGTATATAATCTATAACCTGTATATAATGTATATAATGTATAATCTGTATATAATGTATAACCTGTATATAATGTATAACCTGTATATAATGTATATAATGTATAACCTGTATATAATGTGTATAATCTATAACCTGTATATAATGTGTATAATCTATAACCTGTATATAATGTATAACCTGTATATAATGTATATAATGTATAACCTGTATATAATGTATAACCTGTATATAATGTATAACCTGTATATAATGTATATAATGTATAACCTGTATATAATGTATAACCTGTATATAATGTATAACCTGTATATAATGTATATAATGTATAACCTGTATATAATCTATAACCTGTATATAATATATATAATCTATAACCTGTATATAATGTATATAATGTATAACCTGTATATAATGTATATAATGTATAACCTGTATATAATGTGTATAATTTATAACTTGTATATAATGTATATAATCTATAACCTGTATATAATGTATAACCTGTATATAATGTATATAATCTATAACCTGTATATAATGTATAACCTGTATATAATGTGTATAATTTATAACTTGTATATAACTGTAATATAATGTATAACCTGTATATAATGTATATAATGTATAACCTGTATATTAATGTATATAATGTATAACCTGTATATAATGTATAACCTGTATATAATGTATATAATCTATAACCTGTATATAATGTATATAATCTATAACCTGTATATAATCTATAACCTGTATATAATGTATAACCTGTATATAATGTATATAATGTATAACCTGTATATAATGTATATAATCTATAACCTGTATATAATGTATATAATGTATAACCTGTATATAATGTGTATAATCTATAACCTGTATATAATGTGTATAATCTATAACCTGTATATAATGTATATAATGTATAACCTGTATATAATGTATATAATGTATAACCTGTATATAATGTATAACCTGTATATAATGTATATAATGTATAACCTGTATATAATCTATAACCTGTATATAATGTATATAATGTATAACCTGTATATAATGTATAACCTGTATATAATGTATATAATGTATAACCTGTATATAATGTGTATAATCTATAACCTGTATATAATGTGTATAATCTATAACCTGTATATAATGTATATAATGTATAACCTGTATATAATGTATATAATGTATAACCTGTATATAATGTATAACCTGTATATAATGTATATAATGTATAACCTGTATATAATCTATAACCTGTATATAATGTATATAATGTATAACCTGTATATAATGTATAACCTGTATATAATATATATAATCTATAACCTGTATAGAATATATATAATGTATAACCTGTATATAATGTATAACCTGTATATAATGTGTATAATCTATAACCTGTATATAATGTATAACCTGTATATAATGTATATAATGTATAACCTGTATATAATGTATAACCTGTATATAATGTATCACCTGTATATAATGTATATAATGTATAACCTGTATATAATGTATATAATGTATAACCTGTATATAATCTATAACCTGTATATAATGTATCACCTGTATATAATGTATATAATGTATAACCTGTATATAATGTATATAATGTATAACCTGTATATAATGTATAACCTGTATATAATGTATATAATGTATAACCTGTATATAATGTATATAATGTATAACCTGTATATAATGTGTATAATCTATAACCTGTATATAATGTATAACCTGTATATAATGTATATAATCTATAACCTGTATATAATGTATATAATGTATAACCTGTATATAATGTATAACCTGTATATAATGTATATAATGTATAACCTGCATATAATGTATAACCTGTATATAATGTGTATAATCTATAACCTGTATATAATGTATAACCTGTATATAATGTATATAATCTATAACCTGTATATAATGTATATAATGTATAACCTGCATATAATGTATATAATGTATAACCTGTATATAATGTGTATAATTTATAACCTGTATATAATCTATAACCTGTATATAATGTATAACCTGTATATAATGTATATAATGTATAACCTGTATATAATGTATAACCTGTATATAATGTATATAATGTATAACCTGTATATAATGTATATAATGTATAACCTGTATATAATGTGTATAATCTATAACCTGTATATAATGTATAACCTGTATATAATGTATATAATCTATAACCTGTATATTAATGTATATAATGTATAACCTGTATATAATGTATATAATCTATAACCTGTATATAATCTATAACCTGTATATAATGTATATCCTGTATATAATGTATAACCTGTATATAATGTATATCCTGTATATAATGTATAACCTGTATATAATGTATATCCTGTATATAATGTATAACCTGTATATAATGTATATAATGTATAACCTGTATATAATGTATAACCTGTATATAATGTATATAATGTATAACCTGTATATAATGTATATCCTGTATATAATGTATAACCTGTATATAATGTATATCCTGTATATAATGTATAACCTGTATATAATGTATAACCTGTATATAATGTGTAATCGAAAAAGACTTTCCTCAAGGGCTCAAAATAGAATAAAATAATATAGATGGGGTAGGGGGTTTATTATTCACTAAAACAACAACCTACAGGTGTGGAAGACCACACAACAAAATGGTGAATATACCCCAGTTGGAAGTAACTTATGACAAGTATAATCATGTATAAAAATGACTTGTCATAAGTTACTTCCAACTGGGGTATATTCACCATTTTGTTGTGTGGTCTTCCACACCTGTAGGTTGTTGTTAACCTGTATATAATGTATATAATGTATATAATGTATATAATCTATAACCTGTATATAATGTATAACCTGTATATAATGTATATAATCTATAACCTGTATATAATGTATAACCTGTATATAATGTATATAATCTATAACCTGTATATAATGTATAACCTGTATATAATGTATAACCTGTATATAATGTATATAATCTATAACCTGTATATAATGTATAACCTGTATATAATCTATAACCTGTATATAATGTATATAATCTATAACATGTATATAATGTATAACCTGTATATAATCTATAACCTGTATATAATGTATAACCTGTATATAATGTATATAATGTATAACCTGTATATAATGTATATAATCTATAACCTGTATATAATGTATATAATCTATAACCTGTATATAATGTATAACCTGTATATAATAGATATAATGTATAACCTGCATATAATCTATAACCTATATATAATGTATATAATCTATAACCTGTATATAATGTATAACCTGTATATAATGTATATAATCTATAACCTGTATATAATGTATAACCTGTATCTAATGTATATAATCTATAACCTGTATATAATGTATATAATGTATAACCTGTATATAATCTATAACCTGTATCTAATGTATATAATCTATAACCTGTATATAATGTATAACCTGTATATAATGTATATAATCTATAACATGTATATAATGTATAACCTGTATATAATGTATATAATCTATAACCTATATATAATGTATATAATGTATAACCTGTATATAATGTATATAATGTATAACCTGTATATAATGTATATAATCTATAACCTGTATATAATCTATAACCTGTATATAATGTATAACCTGTATATATATATATATATAATCTATAACCTGTATATAATGTATAACCTGTATATAATGTATAACCTGTATATAATGTAATGTATAACCTGTATATAATGTATATAATGTATAACCTGTATATAATGTATAACCTGTATATAATGTAATGTATAACCTGTATATAATGTATAACCTGTATATAATATATATAATCTATAACCTGTATATAATGTATAACCTGTATATAATGTAATGTATAACCTGTATATAATGTATAACCTGTATATAATATATATAATCTATAACCTGTATATAATCTATAACCTGTATATAATGTATAACCTGTATATAATATATATAATCTATAACCTGTATAGAATATATATAATGTATAACCTGTATATAATGTATATAATCTATAACCTGTATATAATGTATATAATCTATAACCTGTATATAATGTATATAATGTATAACCTGTATATAATGTATAACCTGTATATAATGTATAACCTGTATATAATGTATATAATCTATAACCTGTATATAATGTATATAATCTATAACCTGTATATAATGTATATAATGTATAACCTGTATATAATGTATATAATGTATAACCTGTATATAATGTATATAATGTATAACCTGTATATAATATATATAATCTATAACCTGTATAGAATATATATAATGTATAACCTGTATATAAGGTATAACCTGTATATAATGTATAACCTGTATATAATGTATATAATCTATAACCTGTATATAATGTATATAATGTATAACCTGTATATAATGTATAACCTGTATATAATCTATAACCTGTATATAAGGTATATAATCTATAACCTGTATATAATGTATAACCTGTATATAATGTATATAATGTATAACCTGTATATAATGTATAACCTGTATATAATGTATATAATGTATAACCTGTATATAATGTATATAATGTATAACCTGTTTATAATGTATAACCTGTATATAATGTATATAATGTATAACCTGTATATAATGTAATGTATAACCTGTATATAATGTATAACCTGTATATAATATATATAATCTATAACCTGTATAGAATATATATAATGTATAACCTGTATATAAGGTATAACCTGTATATAATGTATAACCTGTATATAATCTATAACCTGTATATAATGTATATAATCTATAACCTGTATATAATGTATATAATGTATAACCTGTATATAATGTATAACCTGTATATAATGTATATAATGTGTAACCTGTATATAATCTATAACCTGTATATAATCTATAACCTGTATATAATGTATAACCTGTATATAATGTATATAATCTATAACCTGTATATAATGTATAACCTGTATATAATGTATATAATCTATAACCTGTATATAATGTAATGTATAACCTGTATATAATGTATAACCTGTATATAATGTATATAATGTATATAATGTATATAATCTATAACCTGTATATAATGTATATAATCTATAATCTGTATATAATGTATATAATGTATAACCTGTATATAATCTATAACCTGTATATAATCTATAATCTGTATATAATGTATATAATCTATAACCTGTATATAATCTATAACCTGTATATAATGTATATAATGTATAACCTGTATATAATGTATATAATCTATAACCTGTATATAATGTATAACCTGTATATAATATATAATCTATAACCTGTATATAATATATATAATGTATAACCTGTATATAATGTATAACCTGTATATAATGTATATAATCTATAACCTGTATATAATGTATAACCTGTATATAATATATAATCTATAACCTGTATATAATATATATAATCTATAACCTGTATATAATGTATAACCTGTATATAATGTATAACCTGTATATAATATATATAATCTATAACCTGTATAGAATATATAACCTGTATATAATGTATAACCTGTATATAATGTATATAATGTATAACCTGTATATAATGTATATAATGTATAACCTGTATATAATGTATAACCTGTATATAATCTATAACCTGTATATAATGTATAACCTGTATATAATGTATATAATGTATAACCTGTATATAATGTATATAATCTATAACCTGTATATAATGTATATCCTGTATATAATGTATAACCTGTATATAATGTATATCCTGTATATAATGTATAACCTGTATATAATGTATAACCTGTATATAATGTATATAATCTATAACCTGTATATAATGTATATAATGTATAACCTGTATATAATGTATATAATCTATAACCTGTATATAATGTATATCCTGTATATAATGTATAACCTGTATATAATGTATATCCTGTATATAATGTATAACCTGTATATAATGTATATCCTGTATATAATGTATAACCTGTATATAATGTATATCCTGTATATAATGTATAACCTGTATATAATGTATAACCTGTATATAATGTGTAATCGAAAAAGACTTTCCTCAAGGGCTCAAAATAGAATAAAATAATATAGATGGGGTAGGGGGTTTATTATTCACTAAAACAACAACCTACAGGTGTGGAAGACCACACAACAAAATGGTGAATATACCCCAGTTGGAAGTAACTTATGACAAGTATAATCATGTATAAAAATGACTTGTCATAAGTTACTTCCAACTGGGGTATATTCACCATTTTGTTGTGTGGTCTTCCACACCTGTAGGTTGTTGTTAACCTGTATATAATGTATATAATGTATATAATGTATATAATCTATAACCTGTATATAATGTATAACCTGTATATAATGTATATAATCTATAACCTGTATATAATGTATAACCTGTATATAATGTATATAATCTATAACCTGTATATAATGTATAACCTGTATATAATGTATAACCTGTATATAATGTATATAATCTATAACCTGTATATAATGTATATAATGTATAACCTGTATATAATGTATATAATGTATAACCTGTATATAATGTATAACCTGTATATAATCTATAACCTGTATATAATGTATAACCTGTATATAATGTATATAATGTATAACCTGTATATAATGTATATAATGTATAACCTGTATATAATCTATAACCTGTATATAATGTATATAATCTATAACATGTATATAATGTATAACCTGTATATAATCTATAACCTGTATATAATGTATAACCTGTATATAATGTATATAATGTATAACCTGTATATAATGTATATAATCTATAACCTGTATATAATGTATATAATCTATAACCTGTATATAATGTATAACCTGTATATAATATATATAATGTATAACCTGCATATAATCTATAACCTATATATAATGTATATAATCTATAACCTGTATATAATGTATAACCTGTATATAATGTATATAATCTATAACCTGTATATAATGTATAACCTGTATCTAATGTATATAATCTATAACCTGTATATAATGTATATAATGTATAACCTGTATATAATCTATAACCTGTATCTAATGTATATAATCTATAACCTGTATATAATGTATAACCTGTATATAATGTATATAATCTATAACATGTATATAATGTATAACCTGTATATAATGTATATAATCTATAACCTATATATAATGTATATAATGTATAACCTGTATATAATGTATATAATGTATAACCTGTATATAATGTATATAATCTATAACCTGTATATAATCTATAACCTGTATATAATCTATAACCTGTATAATATATATATATATATATATATATAATCTATAACCTGTATATAATGTATAACCTGTATATAATGTATAACCTGTATATAATGTAATGTATAACCTGTATATAATGTATATAATGTATAACCTGTATATAATGTATAACCTGTATATAATGTAATGTATAACCTGTATATAATGTATAACCTGTATATAATATATATAATCTATAACCTGTATATAATGTATAACCTGTATATAATGTAATGTATAACCTGTATATAATGTATAACCTGTATATAATATATATAATCTATAACCTGTATATAATCTATAACCTGTATATAATGTATAACCTGTATATAATATATATAATCTATAACCTGTATAGAATATATATAATGTATAACCTGTATATAATGTGTATAATCTATAACCTGTATATAATGTAATGTATAACCTGTATATAATGTATATAATGTATAACCTGTATATAATGTATAACCTGTATATAATGTATAACCTGTATATAATGTATATAATCTATAACCTGTATATAATGTATATAATCTATAACCTGTATATAATGTATATAATGTATAACCTGTATATAATGTATAACCTGTATATAATATATATAATCTATAACCTGTATAGAATATATATAATGTATAACCTGTATATAAGGTATAACCTGTATATAATGTATAACCTGTATATAATGTATATAATCTATAACCTGTATATAATGTATATAATGTATAACCTGTATATAATGTATAACCTGTATATAATCTATAACCTGTATATAAGGTATATAATCTATAACCTGTATATAATGTATAACCTGTATATAATGTATATAATGTATAACCTGTATATAATGTATAACCTGTATATAATGTATATAATGTATAACCTGTATATAATGTATATAATGTATAACCTGTTTATAATGTATAACCTGTATATAATGTATATAATGTATAACCTGTATATAATGTAATGTATAACCTGTATATAATGTATATCCTGTATATAATGTATAACCTGTATATAATATATATAATCTATAACCTGTATATAATCTATAACCTGTATATAATGTATATAATGTATAACCTGTATATAATGTATAACCTGTATATAATGTATAACCTGTATATAATATATATAATCTATAACCTGTATAGAATATATATAATGTATAACCTGTATATAAGGTATAACCTGTATATAATGTATAACCTGTATATAATCTATAACCTGTATATAATGTATATAATCTATAACCTGTATATAATGTATATAATGTATAACCTGTATATAATGTATAACCTGTATATAATGTATATAATCTATAACCTGTATATAATGTATAACCTGTATATAATGTATATAATCTATAACCTGTATATAATGTAATGTATAACCTGTATATAATGTATATAATCTATAACCTGTATATAATCTATAACCTGTATATAATGTATATAATGTATAACCTGTATATAATGTATAACCTGTATATAATGTATATAATCTATAACCTGTATATAATGTATAACCTGTATATAATATATAATCTATAACCTGTATATAATATATATAATCTATAACCTGTATATAATGTATAACCTGTATATAATGTATATAATCTATAACCTGTATATAATGTATAACCTGTATATAATATATAATCTATAACCTGTATATAATATATATAATCTATAACCTGTATATAATGTATAACCTGTATATAATGTATAACCTGTATATAATATATATAATCTATAACCTGTATAGAATATATATAATGTATAACCTGTATATAATGTATAACCTGTTTATAATCTATAACCTGTATATAAGGTATAACCTGTTTATAATGTATAACCTGTATATAACGTATCTAATGTTATATGTACAGAACTATTGGTGTTGGCTTTTATCTGTTCTGTAGATATCAAAGAAAAATAGCCCTCTATGTACGGGTAACAAATCCCACGCAGAACAGATATAAATACAACAGGAAAAAGCGTTTAATGGGATTTAAAATAAGCAAACTTTATTAGATGATATATAAACATACACATAACCCCATAGACACGGGGAAAGAGACAGGTCCAGGAACTGGAACCATGGTGAGGGCTCACATGAAGTAAATGACAAGCGTTATCATTATGTATAACAGGAAAGTACAAGTCTACAATATCTTAGCAGCAAAGCTACATACAGACAAAATAAAGAGCAATAAAAACAGTAAATGACCAAGTGGACAGTAAGTATGAAGCAGTGGGCCCTCAGCACCCAACGTTTCGCCGGGGGTTGGCTTCTTCTGGGGTGTGGTCTCTGTGCAAACTGCCCTCCCTTAAATACATCCTATCTACCAATCATCCGCCAGAATGATGGTCACGTGCCCTGTCATAACACATCCCATACTTGTAAACGAGGTTGTTGTCGTGGAAACGGGGCACGCAGCCTGGGCCCGCCCACCCACGTCAAACGCGGACATACCAGAAGACGGAGTCCAGGGCCGCCCACCAACGTCACCAGGAGGACACCAAGAGACAATAGCCCGGAAGAACACGTTGCCGTCACCATAGAGACGCTGGGACGCAGATCCGGTCCCGCCCCCCACCGCGTCACACAACAGCGTGACCGGCACGGGGGCGGAGCCAGAGCAACGTGCCGACGTCACAGGGGCACCAGCAACCAATCAGAGGTAATGTAAACAATGTCACATGGAGAGGATCGGCTACGATTATAGACTGGCAGGGCAATAACTAACCCCGTTGCTACAGTAAATACACTGTGGTAGTGGCATGTTAATGGGGGCTGCCCGGAAGAGAAGCTGGGACATATATTCCCCGCCTCCCGTCTGGAGGCTATCCCTAGGGACATGAACATCACATGATAAGTCTAAAACTTAATGTGGCATAGAGAAACGCAAGCGCTATAAAGTGTGAATAATGAGAGTGAATGTGATAAGGAAACGTGAAGGACAATAGTGCGGATGAAAAGTGTTTGTGAAGAAAGTATATATCAATCATGAAGTGAAAAAGTCTGTAAATATATACAACCTGATTGCTGGAGTGAGAAGTGAAAAAACACCACCAAAGTGAAAGAAACCAAGTGAAAACACAGCGCAATAGTGCGAAAGAACAAGTATGGGATGTGTTATGACAGGGCACGTGACCATCATTCTGGCGGATGATTGGTAGATAGGATATATTTAAGGGAGGGCAGTTTGCACATAGACCACACCCCAGAAGAAGCCAACCCCTGGCGAAACGTTGGGTGCTGAGGGCCCACTGCTTCATACTTACTGTCCACTTGGTCATTTACTGTTTTTATTGCTCTTTATTTTGTATGTATGTAGCTTTGCTGCTAAGATATTGTAGACTTGTACTTTCCTGTTATACATAATGATAACGCTTGTCATTTACTTCATGTGAGCCCTCACCATGGTTCCAGTTCCTGGACCTGTCTCTTTCCCCGTGTCTATGGGGTTATGTGTATGTTTATATATCATCTAATAAAGTTTGCTTATTTTAAATCCCATTAAACGCTTTTTCTTGTTGTATTTATATCTGTTCTGTAGATGTTACATACCTGGTGTCTGTGTAGATGGCGGTATTTTATAATGAATGTTGTCATATACATATTTGCAGTGGGATTTTATATATAGATATATTATATATGCATCCCCTCCCCCCACGGTGATGAAAACCTTTGTCCTCAGCAGTATTGGGGACACACTGCATCCCTTGTCCCACCATGAAGATGTCCCTATCCAGCGAGCCCCTGCTGATGAGGGGTAAGAACCCCATAAATGGGCGCTGTCAGATACAAAAACATTTGATATGTTGTAAAGCATTTATATATAATAGTATAACCAATAGGTTTTTACAATTCTTTCATTAGAAATGTTTCGGTATTTCATACAGAAAAAGCCAGTCATACAACTGCCCCCCCTACCAGTCCTGCTGTGTCCATGAGTCATCACCTATGTCATGGACACACTTCCTTGATTGACAGCTGTGAGCACAGGGCTCCTCCCACTGTCAGCTTGTGTCCCGCTACTATCAGTGAGGACGAGCTGGGAGTTGTAGTTTACCTAATGCTAGGGGAGATGTGAGCAAACAGTATACTGAGGGAGGGGGCGGAGACCTGCACAGTGAGGCCACACCCCCTCCCTTTGAGAGGAATTCAGACTAGTGAACTAAACTAAAAGTGTAATAAAATAAATAAATAAAGGATCTAGACACATAAAAATTAGATGTACATGGTCAGGATTAGGTGCTGAGTGATATATTAAAAAAAGAAATTGTTG
Organism: Hyla sarda; assembly: GCF_029499605.1. Taxonomy (NCBI): domain Eukaryota; kingdom Metazoa; phylum Chordata; class Amphibia; order Anura; family Hylidae; genus Hyla; species Hyla sarda. The sequence goes on along the minus strand of NW_026608876.1, from coordinate 11,498 downwards.
GATGTGACGGGTATGCTTTAAGGACAGAGGGAGTACATATATGTCCTGCGCTCAAACTATAAAGTGCACTCAGGACCATGGCTAACGTGTGACACTGCAATCGGGCCGATGTCCGGCATTTACGATTACGCATCTAAATATGGCAAGATCTACATGCCGGTACCTTAGAGCAGCTGATCGGGAAACCTGCGGTGAAATCGTCCGAACTATTAAAATATAATGTTAATTAAACCGCATGATAAATGTTGGAGACACGCCCCTTTGTAGAGTTATCTGAGTAAAGTGGAGAGTTAGTAGGGTTTATTGGATTTTTTGCCAGAATTTCTGGCGCATGACACATGTGACTAAAAAAACCTACAAATCTACTCAGAAAAGCTTTAGTAAATGAGGCCCAAGGTGTCATTTATACTGAGAAGTGCCCTGCGTAAAAACAGAAGCCCCCATAAGTTACAAAATGTTTTTTGTTTTTTTTATTCCCCCATAAATAAATTTTTTTTCATTTCACAGTAGAGTTTGTGGTGAAATTAGTGATGTCCTTACAAAGTACGACTGGCGGTGAAAATGATAACAACAACCACACCAACAAGCCTCATATGGGTCTGTAGGTGGAAAATAAGAATCATTATGACTATTAAAAGGCGAGGAGAAAAAGACAAAAGAGCAAAAAAATACCAAAATTGTCCCAATCCCATTGTAATGGAACCTGCTTCCAATAGGTGGCACTGTGAAGAGTCTTTTCCTTTTAGAAATGAGCCACTTAGCATATTCTTTTCCCATGTTGCATTGCATGGCTTGTAAGACACTACTCTCCTAGACCTTAGTTAGCTAAAGGCATCTGACTTATCAGAAGGAAGAATGGGGGGAGCACCAGCCACCCCGTAGTGACCTGTTCCATCTGGACCTGGCCCTAAAGTCTAAGTAGGGTAAGAACAAAAGTGCCCCTGGTGCCCCTACATGGAGGAAACATCTTTGCACGTGTTTTGGCAGTGCCCCATTGCGCAGGGTCTGTTGGACGCCCTGGAACACAAACTCAGACTCTGTACCCAGGAACTGCCTATCGTACCATTCGGTGCTTTACGGTCTGTTCCTCGAGACACTCGACGTGGAGGCCATCCAGGAAGCCTGGTGTCTTATGAACTGTTTTAAGGACACGGTGTGGCTTGCCAGGAACCGCCTCATGATCAACAGGGTGAACATGTCCGTCCAGGACTGCTGCAGGTTCATTCGGAGCCTGCTCAAAGACCATTCCATCTTGGACAGCCCGGCCATTGATGAAGAAGAGTGAAGACCCCTCTCCTTCCCCCATGTCCCCCTGAAGTTATCGCCCAGTGGTTTGGACCTGTGATCTGCCCCCTCCCTACCCCCCCCCCCCCCCCCCCCCCCCCCCCCCCGATCACAGATTGTACTGTTTTGGTTCTGTCGATTTCTTGTGCTTTTCTCTTTCAGGGTTGAGCGGAGTGTTAGAGTAGCATGTGGTGCGATGTATAGCTTAGGGAACCTTTGTTGTGTATTGTACTGTCATGCTTTGTGTGATTGTAATTTATTGTATGACTTGTAATGACTGAACGGTCAATAAAGCAAAAGTGCCCTAGTAGTGGTGACCCCTGGATGCCAGGATTCACAGCACTCACCCTTTAAATCACGGCCTTCAGGCTAGAATCGGGGAATTTTTATATATCTGGTGGGATGTCGGGGCCGACACATCCACTTATTTATTTTTGTGTCACTTTATCCACTTTTTGTGTTGGTTTTCTCACTAGGATTGGTCAGGGTGCGTTGGCCCTTCTGGGTGTCCCATCTGCCGGTCCTAGGGATGTGTGTGGCCATCAGGTTCCTCATCTCTCTGCATATCCCTGGGTATTTCTCCTCCGGCAGTGATGTTAACCGGTTTTGATGGTTCCTCAGTGGATATCTGGGTTACCTAGTTGGACGGCTGGAGAACTTTCGGTCCTCTCCCTATACACCCATGAGCACCTCCCTCTAATGCTAATACCTCTCCATATACACCCATGAGCACCTCCCTCTACTACTATCTCTCCCTATACACCCATGAGCAACTCCCTCTACTGCTTATACCTCTCTCTATACACCCATGAGCACCTCCCTCTACTGCTAATACCTCTCCCTATACACCCATGAGCACCTCCCTCTAATGCTAATACCTCTCCCTATACACCCATGAGCACTTCCCTCTAATGCTAATACCTCTCCATATACACCCATGAGCACCTCCCTCTACTGCTATCTCTCCCTATACACCCATGAGCAACTCCCTCTACTGCTTATACCTCTCTCTATACACCCATGAGCACCTCCCTCTACTACTATCTCTCCCTATACACCCATGAGCAACTCCCTCTACTGCTTATACCTCTCTCTATACACCCATGAGCACCTCCTCTACTGCTAATACCTTTCCCTATACACCCATGAGCACCTTCCTCTACTGCTAATAGCTCTCCCTATACACCCATGAGCACCTCCCTCTACTGCTAATACCTCTCCCTATACACCCATGAGCACCTCCCTCTAATGCTAATACCTCTCCGTATACACCCATGAGCACCTCACTCTACTGCTTATACCTCTCCGTATACACCCATGAGCACCTTCCTCTACTGCTTATACCTCTCCGTATACACCCATGAGCACCTTCCTCTACTGCTAATACCTCTTCCTATACAAACTACCTCTCCCCATACACCCATGAGCACCACTTTCTACTGCTAATACTTCTCTCTATACATCCATAAGCACCTCCCTCTACTGCTAATACCTCTCCCTATACACCGTGAGCACTTCCTTTTACAGTTTATACCTCTCCCTATACACCCATGAGCACCTCCCTCTAATGCTAATACCTCTCCATATACACCCATGAGCACCTCCCTCTACTACTAATATATCTCCCTATACACCCATGAGCAACTCCCTCTACTGCTTATACCTCTCCCTATACACCCATGAGCACCTCCCTCTACTGCTAATACCTTTCCCTATACACCCATGAGCACCTTCCTCTACTGCTAATAGCTCTCCCTATACACCATTGAGCACCTCCCTCTACTGCTAATAGCTCTCCCTATACACCCATGAGCACCTCCCTCTACTGCTAATTTCTCTCCCTATACACCCATGAGCACCTCCCTCTAATGCTAACACCTCTCTGTATACACCCATGAGCACCTCACTCTACTGCTTATACCTCTCCGTATACACCCATGAGCACCTTCCTCTACTGCTAATACCTCTTCATATGCACCTATGTGCATTTCCCTCTACTGTTAATACCTATCCCTATACACCCAAGCATTCTTCTAGCACTTTCCTAAGGGGCCCCTCCTCTCTATCTTTCTACTCGGACCCCTCCTTTCACCTTTACCTCCTCAGGGGCCCCTCCATTATAATGGTTCTCTGCTCTTTATCTTTTCTTTATCTCTCTTCAGGGGCCCCTCCTTATTATGTATACAGTGGGGCAAAAAAGTATTTAGTCAGCCACCAATTGTACAAGTTCCCCCCCTTATAAAGATGAGGCTGTAATTTCCATCATAGGTTATAACCTCAACTATGAGACAGAATGAGAAAAATCCATAAATCACATTGTCTGATTATTAAAGAATTTGCAAATTATGGTGGTAAATAAGAATTTGGTCACCTACAAACAAGTAAGATTTCTGCCTCTTTCAGACCTGTAACTTCTTCTTTAAAGGGGTAATCCGCCCCTAGACATCTCATCCCCTATCGAGAGGATAGGGGATAAGATGTCAGATCGCGGAGGGCCTCATCCTAACGGCTTCTGACCGCCCTCACGCCCCCTCCCATAGACATGAATTGAGGGGGCGGGCGTGACGTCACGATCTCACGTCACCGTGGTCGGGAGCCGTTAGGATGAGAGCCTCCAGCGCTGCCGGAAGCAGCAACAGGTGGGTGCTACAGCCGAGATTCCGGGGGTCCCCAGCGGCGGGACCTCCGCGATCTGACATCTTATCCCCTATCCTTTCGATAGGTGATAAGAGGTCTAGGGGCGGAGTACCCCTTTAAGAGTCTCCAGTTTGTACTTGTTATCAGTATAAAAGACACCTGTCCACAACCTCAGTCACACTCCAAACTCCACTATGGCCAAGACCGAAGAGCTGTGGAAGGACACCAGAAACAAAATTGTAGACCTGGACCAGGCTGGGAAGACTGAATCTGCAATAGGCAAGCAACTTAGTGTGAAGAAATCAACTGTGGGAGCAATGATTAGAAATGGAAGACATACAAGACCACTGATAATCTCCCTCCATCTGGGGCTCCACACAAGATCTCACCCCGTGATGTCAAAATGATCACAAGAACGGTGAGAAAAAATCCCAGAACCACACGGGGGACCTAGTGAATGACCTGCAGAGAGCTGGGACCAATGTAACAAAGGCTACCATCAGTAACACACTACACTGCCAGGGACTCAAATAATGCAGTGCCAGACGTGTCCCCCTGCATAAGCCAGTACATGTCCGGGCCCGTCTGAAGTTTGCTAGAGAACATTTAGATGATCCAGAAGAGGATTGGGAGAATGTCATATGGTCAGATGAAACAAAAGTAGAACTTTTTGGTAAAAACTCAACTCGTTGGGTTTGGAGGAGAAAGAATGCTGAGTTGCATCCAAAGAACCCCATACCTACTGTGAAGCATGGGGGTGGAAACATCATGATTTGGGGCTGTTTTTCAGCAAAGGGACCAGGATGACTGATCCGTGTAAAGGAAAGAATGAATTTGGCCATGTATCGTGAGATTTTGAGTGAAAACCTCTTTCCATCAGCAAGGGCATTGAAGATGAAACGTGGCTGGGTCTTTCAGCATCACAATGATCCCAAACACACTGCCTGGACAACAAAGGAGGGGCTTCATAAGAAGCATTTCAAGGTCCTGGAGTGGCCTAACCTGTCTCCAGATCTCAACCCCATAGAAAACCTTTGGAGGGAGTTGAAAGTCTGTGTTGCCCAGCGACAGCCCCAAAACATCACTGCTCTAGAGGAGATCTACATGGAGGAATGGGCCAAAATACCACCAACAGTGTGTGAGAACCTTGTGAAAACAGGAAACATGTGACCTCTGTAATTACCAACAGTGTGTGAGAACCTTGTGAAGACAGAAAACATGTGATCTCTGTCATTACCAACAGTGTGTGAGAACCTTGTGAAGACAGAAAACATGTGACCTCTGTCATTACCAACAGTGTGTGAGAACCTTGTGAAGACAGAAAACATGTGACCTCTGTCATTACCAACAGTGTGTGAGAACCTTGTGAAGACAAAACATGTGACCTCTGTCATTACCAACAGTGTGTGAGAACCTTGTGAAGACAGAAATCATGTGACCTCTGTCATTACCAACAGTGTGTGAGAACCTTGTGAAGACAGAAAACATGTGACCTCTGTCATTACCAACAGTGTGTGAGAACCTTGTGAAGACAGAAATCATGTGACCTCTGTCATTACCAACAGTGTGTGAGAACCTTGTGAAGACAGAAAACATGTGACCTCTGTCATTACCAACAGCGTGTGAGAACCTTGTGAAGACAGAAAACATGTGACCTCTGTCATTACCAACAGTGTGTGAGAACCTTGTGAAGACAGAAAACATGTGACCTCTGTCATTACCAACAGTGTGTGAGAACCTTGTGAAGACAGAAATCATGTGACCTCTGTCATTACCAACAGTGTGTGAGAACCTTGTGAAGACAAAACATGTGACCTCTGTCATTACCAACAGTGTGTGAGAACCTTGTGAAGACAGAAATCATGTGACCTCTGTCATTACCAACAGTGTGTGAGAACCTTGTGAAGACAGAAAACATGTGACCTCTGTCATTACCAACAGTGTGTGAGAACCTTGTGAAGACAGAAATCATGTGACCTCTGTCATTACCAACAGTGTGTGAGAACCTTGTGAAGACAGAAAACATGTGACCTCTGTCATTACCAACAGCGTGTGAGAACCTTGTGAAGACAGAAAACATGTGACCTCTGTCATTACCAACAGTGTGTGAGAACCTTGTGAAGACAGAAAACATGTGACCTCTGTCATTACCAACAGTGTGTGAGAACCTTGTGAAGACAGAAATCATGTGACCTCTGTCATTACCAACAGTGTGTGAGAACCTTGTGAAGACAGAAAACATGTGACCTCTGTCATGACTAACAGTGTGTGAGAACCTTGTGAAGACAAAACATGTGACCTCTGTCATTACCAACAGTGTGTGAGAACCTTGTGAAGACAGAAAACATGTGACCTCTGTCATTACCAACAGTGTGTGAGAACCTTGTGTAGACAGAAAACATGTGACCTGTCATTACCAACAGTGTGTGAGAACCTTGTGAAGACAGAAAACATGTGACCTCTGTCATTACCAACAGTGTGTGAGAACCTTGTGAAGACAGAAAACATGTGACCTCTGTCATTACCAACAGTGTGTGAGAACCTTGTGAAGACAGAAATCATGTGACCTCTGTCATTACCAACAGTGTGTGAGAACCTTGTGAAGACAGAAATCATGTGACCTCTGTCATTACCAACAGTGTGTGAGAACCTTGTGAAGACAGAAATCATGTGACCTCTGTCATTACCAACAGTGTGTGAGAACCTTGTGAAGACAGAAATCATGTGACCTCTGTCATTACCAACAGTGTGTGAGAACCTTGTGAAGACAGAAAACATGTGACCTCTGTCATTACCAACAGTGTGTGAGAACCTTGTGAAGACAGAAAACATGTGACCTCTGTCATGACTAACAGTGTGTGAGAACCTTGTGAAGACAGAAAACATGTGACCTCTGTCATTACCAACAGTGTGTGAGAACCTTGTGAAGACAGAAAACATGTGACCTCTGTCATTATCAACAGTGTGTGAGAACCTTGTGAAGACAGAAAACATGTGACCTCTGTCATTACCAACAATGTGTGAGAACCTTGTGAAGACAGAAATCATGTGACCTCTGTCATTACCAACAGTGTGTGAGAACCTTGTGAAGACAGAAAACATGTGACCTCTGTCATGACTAACAGTGTGTGAGAACCTTGTGAAGACAGAAAACATGTGACCTCTGTCATTACCAACAGTGTGTGAGAACCTTGTGAAGACAAAACATGTGACCTCTGTCATTACCAACAGTGTGTGAGAACCTTGTGAAGACAGAAATCATGTGACCTCTGTCATTACCAACAGTGTGTGAGAACCTTGTGAAGACAGAAATCATGTGACCTCTGTCATGACCAACAGTGTGTGAGAACCTTGTGAAGACAGAAATCATGTGACCTCTGTCATTACCAACAGTGTGTGAGAACCTTGTGAAGACAGAAAACATGTGACCTCTGTCATTACCAACAGTGTGTGAGAACCTTGTGAAGACAGAAAACATGTGACCTCTGTCATGACTAACAGTGTGTGAGAACCTTGTGAAGACAGAAAACATGTGACCTCTGTCATTACCAAGTGTGTGAGAACCTTGTGAAGACAGAAAACATGTGACCTCTGTCATTACCAAGTGTGTGAGAACCTTGTGAAGACAGAAATCATGTGACCTCTGTTATTACCAACAGTGTGTGAGAACCTTGTGAAGACAGAAAACATGTGACCTCTGTCATTACCAACAGTGTGTGAGAACCTTGTGAAGACAGAAATCATGTGACCTCTGTCATTACCAACAGTGTGTGAGAACCTTGTGAAGACAGAAAACATGTGACCTCTGTCATTACCAACAGTGTGTGAGAACCTTGTGAAGACAGAAATCATGTGACATCTGTCATTACCAACAGTGTGTGAGAACCTTGTGAAGACAGAAATCATGTGACCTCTGTCATTACCAACAGTGTGTGAGAACCTTGTGAAGACAGAAAACATGTGACCTCTGTCATTACCAACAGTGTGTGAGAACCTTGTGAAGACAGAAAACATGTGACCTCTGTCATTACCAACAGTGTGTGAGAACCTTGTGAAGACAGAAATCATGTGACCTCTGTCATTACCAACAGTGTGTGAGAACCTTGTGAAGACAAAACATGTGACCTCTGTCATTACCAACAGTGTGTGAGAACCTTGTGAAGACAGAAATCATGTGACCTCTGTCATTACCAACAGTGTGTGAGAACCTTGTGAAGACAGAAAACATGTGACCTCTGTCATTACCAACAGTGTGTGAGAACCTTGTGAAGACAGAAATCATGTGACCTCTGTCATTACCAACAGTGTGTGAGAACCTTGTGAAGACAGAAAACATGTGACCTCTGTCATTACCAACAGCGTGTGAGAACCTTGTGAAGACAGAAAACATGTGACCTCTGTCATTACCAACAGTGTGTGAGAACCTTGTGAAGACAGAAAACATGTGACCTCTGTCATTACCAACAGTGTGTGAGAACCTTGTGAAGACAGAAATCATGTGACCTCTGTCATTACCAACAGTGTGTGAGAACCTTGTGAAGACAGAAAACATGTGACCTCTGTCATGACTAACAGTGTGTGAGAACCTTGTGAAGACAAAACATGTGACCTCTGTCATTACCAACAGTGTGTGAGAACCTTGTGAAGACAGAAAACATGTGACCTCTGTCATTACCAACAGTGTGTGAGAACCTTGTGTAGACAGAAAACATGTGACCTGTCATTACCAACAGTGTGTGAGAACCTTGTGAAGACAGAAAACATGTGACCTCTGTCATTACCAACAGTGTGTGAGAACCTTGTGAAGACAGAAAACATGTGACCTCTGTCATTACCAACAGTGTGTGAGAACCTTGTGAAGACAGAAATCATGTGACCTCTGTCATTACCAACAGTGTGTGAGAACCTTGTGAAGACAGAAATCATGTGACCTCTGTCATTACCAACAGTGTGTGAGAACCTTGTGAAGACAGAAATCATGTGACCTCTGTCATTACCAACAGTGTGTGAGAACCTTGTGAAGACAGAAATCATGTGACCTCTGTCATTACCAACAGTGTGTGAGAACCTTGTGAAGACAGAAAACATGTGACCTCTGTCATTACCAACAGTGTGTGAGAACCTTGTGAAGACAGAAAACATGTGACCTCTGTCATGACTAACAGTGTGTGAGAACCTTGTGAAGACAGAAAACATGTGACCTCTGTCATTACCAACAGTGTGTGAGAACCTTGTGAAGACAGAAAACATGTGACCTCTGTCATTATCAACAGTGTGTGAGAACCTTGTGAAGACAGAAATCATGTGACCTCTGTCATTACCAACAATGTGTGAGAACCTTGTGAAGACAGAAATCATGTGACCTCTGTCATTACCAACAGTGTGTGAGAACCTTGTGAAGACAGAAAACATGTGACCTCTGTCATTACCAACAGTGTGTGAGAACCTTGTGAAGACAGAAAACATGTGACCTCTGTCATGACTAACAGTGTGTGAGAACCTTGTGAAGACAGAAAACATGTGACCTCTGTCATTACCAACAGTGTGTGAGAACCTTGTGAAGACAAAACATGTGACCTCTGTCATTACCAACAGTGTGTGAGAACCTTGTGAAGACAGAAATCATGTGACCTCTGTCATTACCAACAGTGTGTGAGAACCTTGTGAAGACAGAAATCATGTGACCTCTGTCATGACCAACAGTGTGTGAGAACCTTGTGAAGACAGAAATCATGTGACCTCTGTCATTACCAACAGTGTGTGAGAACCTTGTGAAGACAGAAAACATGTGACCTCTGTCATTACCAACAGTGTGTGAGAACCTTGTGAAGACAGAAAACATGTGACCTCTGTCATGACTAACAGTGTGTGAGAACCTTGTGAAGACAGAAAACATGTGACCTCTGTCATTACCAAGTGTGTGAGAACCTTGTGAAGACAGAAAACATGTGACCTCTGTCATTACCAAGTGTGTGAGAACCTTGTGAAGACAGAAATCATGTGACCTCTGTTATTACCAACAGTGTGTGAGAACCTTGTGAAGACAGAAAACATGTGACCTCTGTCATTACCAACAGTGTGTGAGAACCTTGTGAAGACAGAAATCATGTGACCTCTGTCATTACCAACAGTGTGTGAGAACCTTGTGAAGACAGAAAACATGTGACCTCTGTCATTACCAACAGTGTGTGAGAACCTTGTGAAGACAGAAATCATGTGACATCTGTCATTACCAACAGTGTGTGAGAACCTTGTGAAGACAGAAATCATGTGACCTCTGTCATTACCAACAGTGTGTGAGAACCTTGTGAAGACAGAAATCATGTGACCTCTGTCATTACCAAGAGTGTGTGAGAACCTTGTGAAGACAGAAAACATGTGACCTCTGTCATTACCAAGAGTGTGAGAACCTTGTGAAGACAGAAATCATGTGACCTCTGTCATTACCAACAGTGTGTGAGAACCTTGTGAAGACAGAAAACATGTGACCTCTGTCATTACCAACAGTGTGTGAGAACCTTGTGAAGACAGAAAACATGTGACCTCTGTCATTACCAACAGTGTGTGAGAACCTTGTGAAGACAGAAATCATGTGACCTCTGTCATTACCAAGAGTGTGTGAGAACCTTGTGAAGACAGAAAACATGTGACCTCTGTCATTACCAAGAGTGTGAGAACCTTGTGAAGACAGAAATCATGTGACCTCTGTCATTACCAACAGTGTGTGAGAACCTTGTGAAGACAGAAATCATGTGACCTCTGTCATTACCAACAGTGTGTGAGAACCTTGTGAAGACAGAAAACATGTGACCTCTGTCATTACCAACAGTGTGTGAGAACCTTGTGAAGACAGAAATCATGTGACCTCTGTCATTACCAACAGTGTGTGAGAACCTTGTGAAGACAGAAAACATGTGACCTCTGTCATTACCAACAGTGTGTGAGAACCTTGTGAAGACAGAAATCATGTGACATCTGTCATTACCAACAGTGTGTGAGAACCTTGTGAAGACAGAAATCATGTGACCTCTGTCATTACCAACAGTGTGTGAGAACCTTGTGAAGACAGAAATCATGTGACCTCTGTCATTACCAAGAGTGTGTGAGAACCTTGTGAAGACAGAAAACATGTGACCTCTGTCATTACCAAGAGTGTGAGAACCTTGTGAAGACAGAAATCATGTGACCTCTGTCATTACCAACAGTGTGTGAGAACCTTGTGAAGACAGAAATCATGTGACCTCTGTCATTACCAACAGTGTGTGAGAACCTTGTGAAGACAGAAAACATGTGACCTCTGTCATTACCAACAGTGTGTGAGAACCTTGTGAAGACAGAAAACATGTGACCTCTGTCATTACCAACAGTGTGTGAGAACCTTGTGAAGACAGAAATCATGTGACCTCTGTCATTACCAAGAGTGTGTGAGAACCTTGTGAAGACAGAAAACATGTGACCTCTGTCATTACCAAGAGTGTGAGAACCTTGTGAAGACAGAAATCATGTGACCTCTGTCATTACCAACAGTGTGTGAGAACCTTGTGAAGACAGAAATCATGTGACCTCTGTCATTACCA